>NW_020271713.1:7412779-7562742 GCF_003268045.1 Sipha flava
CCCCCCCCCCCCCCCCCCCCCGGTAAAAATGTTGGGGGGGTAATAATCGCCTGTTACACCGGTTCTCTTCTTATCTGAAACTTATCGGTTTCATGGAAACAGGCGATTTATCACATTACGGTTGAATTATTAGGCACTACTACTTTCGGATATTCCGGTCAAAGTTCATCAATAATACAAGCATAAAAATGGCTGGCAAAATACTATTCAACAATAAACACAAGTTGCTCTTGAGAAAATTACATGTTCACAGAACAATAATCGAAGCACTACTATAGTCGGGAGCACGTAAAATGAGCGTTGGTACCCGCAACCTGTTGTTCGTACCCACTGTAGTAACCATTGGTTCTCAACATTGTACCGTCACGCTGCCGTTACGTATCGTATTCACGGGCACGAATAATGAGCAATAACCACAGATATAGGTATATGAGTAGAACAACTAGATAGCCGAGTTCCTGTTCAATATTACGGGAGGATATGAATCATGGCCGCCATATGTAAGGCTGGTAATGTTTATAAATTTCGTAATGATAACCCACATTGATTGTTTAAGCCCCTGCCTATAGCTGTCAATGTAATTGTTATTAAATATACGTAAGGCCCTGGGGCCTGAGCAAGTAACCCGTTTGCACTGCCCTCGGACAGCACACACAGTGACAAATTGTTATCCATCATCATTTTAATCAACAAATAGAATACCCTTTATACTTATTAGTTCTTAATATTTCAAAAGTATATTAAATATTAATCTAACAATAAATTTTTGCATTTTTCTTGAATGAATTAACCTTAATCCTGGGTACCTGGCATGAAATATAATGGAGCTATACTTAAACCAGTTAAAACGTTATACTTTTATCGATATTTTGTTTTAATCGATTAACCAATTGTTATGATAGATTAATCAATCAAATTAATCGATTAATCAATAGGTCATTGGCTATTTCAACAATCGAGCACTATAGCACTCCTTGATTAAAATCTTCAATTAATCGAAATTTTCGATTATTTAATACTTTGGACAATCGATTATATTTTATGACAATCAAGCAGCCCTAGCTTTGCTAATATATCGATATTAATATCGAGTTGGCTATCTAGTTTTTTTATATATCTATAGTGATAACATGAACAATGAGCGTAGATCTGATAACCACTTTAGAAAAACAGCCGCTTGGCGATCAGTTTTCGTGCTCCCAACTTACTAGCTTCGTAGCATCAATACATATGAAAATAACGTTTAGATTTGATGTCGGAAATACCTGTAGTGTTATTTGGCAATAACTGATAAAAATAACTTAATACAACTACTAGACATTAACAAACACATTTATTTTGACGTGGACGACTTCTCTATCACTCTGTAGATTATTTACAATATTCAATAACTAAATAGACACATATGCATGAATAAATAAAATACATTTTACAATTGAAAATTTTTTCTGAATTAGGGTGCCTTCACACGTAGCCACTTGGCAGCGATTCTTAGCAGCGCGTCAATGGCGCTGCTCATGTTTTTTGAAGCCCGTCAGTGGCGCTGCTCATATTTTTAAAAGCGTAATTAGCGGTACTGCGAATGTGTATCGGTAGACAGTTTGTGAAGACAAAAACATATCACATCAGTCTCAAAACGAACATGGAAACTGAATTATTGCTGGCGATGTTATTAATTAAAAAAAAAAAAAAAAAATGTAAAAATACACCAAGAAGATTCTAGGTACATCCACTGCTTCTGGAAAGACCGAACAGAGGATTATTTAATACACTATTTGATGACATAGAAGGAGATGATGAAAATTTTTTTTCCATATTTTTGTATGTCAATAAATACATTCAAAGAACTTTTATCTGGTATCAAAAATAAAAAAAATAAGAGCTATTGACAGCACTCGGAATGATCAATAAAGACTGATATTAAAATAATAATTGAACGCGTTATGCGGATTAATCGCGTCGGATTAACCGACGCGCTGCTGACCAGCTACAAAAATAGACGCACGATTGTGGTTGCGTGTGAAACCCCCAATCTAAAAACACGTTCTGTCTCGAGAAGCGCGACTTTTAGACGCCGCGTTCTGCGGCGAAGCCAGCCACTGACACCGTCTGTGGCACTTCAAATTAGTGGCCGTGGTCGTGTGTGAAACCATCTATATAAACTAATGTTTTTCCAACAGCAGCGCTGCTAAGAAGCGCTGCCGAGTGGCTACGTGTGAAGGCATCCTTAATTTATAAAAAATTAATCCATTGTATACCAGAGTAAAATTATAATTAATTTTAACTGTTAATTTATCATCATTCGATTAAGTTTAGATTCGAATTATAAAACGAATTAAGTAATACAATTATAACATTCGAATATTATAAAATAACATTACATTTATTACGACAAAATAAACCATTAACACAAAAAACGAAACGACATAATATAGTTTGTAAACTAAATAATAAAAAATATCAATTGGATGTTTTGTACATTATAGTAACAATAAATCATGACAATCTAAGTTCTATAATATCCAAAGTAAAATTTAGATCAGAGTAAACAGAGTAAACCACTTTATACATATATATATATATATATATATATATATATATAAATAATGTGTAAGCTAACAAGTACTTGTTAAAAATATTGTTAAACTTATAAACTATAAATATTATAACGGTTGAGATGATAAAATATAGTTCTATCACAGCTAGAAAAAGTTCTTAGTAAAGGAATGACGCTATTATTTTCAAAAAGTTTTTATTTTATCTTAAATTATATTAAAAAAGTTTGAAAAATTATCAAATTTTCGAAAATTTAATAAAGCTTATAAGTTACAAAATTAAATCACCAAACTCGAAAGAAAATTTAAAGACATAATAATATTTCATAGGTATACCGAATATGTACTCGTATAAAAAATGTTGCATTGTAATAGATATATTGTAATGAACAACAAAGTATTTTTTTAATATTTAATATATTATTTTATAGATTTTTTTTTATTGAAAATAATTTTTATAACTCTTGTTCAAGCGGATGACATAAGGTCAGTATAAAATTTAATTTGAAACACATATTTCACAAATGTACACTCTATTACAAATTTGAAACTTATTTAATAACTTACACATTATAATAATTACACTTATTCGTTGGCGAAGAAATATTATAGTAATCGTAGAAATACACGTTAATAACTACAAATACGGGTATTATATGTATTTTATGTGGACGCAAAGTTAGCCGTTGAAAAATATTCTAAAAGGGTTCTCATTCATAAATTACTAACGGATAATAGCCAACGACGTTAAGTTTTATCAATGAGAGTGTGTGTGTGTGTGTGTGTGTGTGTGTGTATGAAATTTTGGATACAACAGTCGGGCTTCGGCGATCGTAATAATAATATTACTTCTGTACATTGACATCGGATAATATTATTGATGATTTGGGAACTTAATCGTGGTTTTAAATGATGATATAATATTATTGAGATCAATGATAGTGGATTTCTTATTGTTTTTTAGAAGCTGAACGAGATGATCGACATGATGAGCTATCAATGACGATTTTTATATTATTTTATAATTCGTAAATCTAACATTAAAGACTTTTTTCTTCCAAAAAATATTGTTTTTCCATCTGCTTAATGGTTTTTCCTAGATTATACGAATAATCGAAAAAGAAAAATAATGAAAACAACATTGAACTTCGAAAAGTGTTTGTATTCGTTTCGAGGAGAGTGATGCATTTAATTAGTAAAATGTAAAAATATGTTTTACCTAGAATTAAACATCTAAAGATTTGTTTATTTGACGGGTTTTAATACAATTAAATTGTCTATTTTCAAAAGTGTTTTTATATTTTTATTTTGCAACAGTAGTGTCAATTTTACATTAAACGAGTACTTAAGTTTTTGCCTCAGGATATCCGTTTTTACCACACCAGCCTTGTAAATTATTTCAGATCATGCAATATTTGTGTTTTAATATGATTTGAGGTACTCGTAATATATTTGTAAATAAAACAAGAGTTTATTCAACAAATGTACATTACATACGAATACATTAATTGTAAATCCATATTATTGTTTTTATAACATCTAATTTAGCTAAGACTAGCTAAAAAATCCAATGATTTTTTTGTCGCATTCGAATTTTTACTAACAATACATTTATTTGAATACATTCGATAATTGTTCACTGTCTTTCAGTTTTTTTTTTCGTTCAAAACAGTGATGGGAATTATTCGACCATTCGAATATCAGTATTCGATGTTACAATACAATACGTAACGAAAATTATTTGTTTAAATTTTCGCGCAACACAAGACGTTTAATAATAATAGGTATTGTAGCATGGAATACTTATATTCGAATAATAAAATTATTCGAATATACTTTACATCTCTAGTTCAAAATATATATCATAATATAATGTACTATTTCTTGCTAGGAAACATATTAATATTCATCTGAATTTGAGTAGTATAATTTTTTCTTTGATGAATCATAAATAAATAAACTCTCGATTATAACTCGCTTCAATGTGCTTCAAACGCAGTTAAATGCCAGTAAATTATAACTATATATATTATAATGCGTCATTGTACTTACGTATATTTTTAGAACTGTATAGTAAAATTCTTATAATATTTTCATAACACCGAACCACAGTGCGTTGCAACCAACGTGGATATCGATATGGTCTTAAAATATTTTATGTTTTATATATACGGTGTAATAAATATAAAGTTATGCAACATGATCCGTGAAGATCTTATCATAATAAGCTGATCGCTTCATGATGTTAAAATATATAAATAAATATGAAAGCTTTGTGTAGTTTCATGGTTTCATACTTCCGGTTGGCAATATAATAGAAAAAATAAAATGAAAACATCACAACCGTACTATATAGTCTTGTGTATTATATAAAAATTATTACTGTTCCTTATAAACTTTATTGAGGTGCAGACTAAACGTGTTCTTCCGATGATGAAATCTGAATTTAATATCAAAGGTCTATCTACTTCCATTGCGACGTAACTTAATAATAAAAACTATGGGCGTTAGACATTTAAGATGTCATCATTGCTTGTCAGTCACCCCTTCCTGCTCACCCTTATATTCAATAATGGTATAGTTTAGTTCTGCGATTCAAACGTTAATATAGATCGATTCCTAAACACTTATAATACACCCATTAAAATAATTCTAAATAAAATAGATTTATACGATTTCGTGGTGATTCACCACCACACTAAAATGACTGAAAAAAATCGGCTTTCCAATTTTATATCGTTCTTATTTAATCGATCAAGGTAGCCACTAGTTACCAATTCGTTTATATATGTTATATATGTGTATAAATGATAAAATATATTTCCATTTATAAGAAATACGAGTACACCGTTCTCGTTTTTTTTCTTAGCGAAAAAAAAGTAATGATAGAAAACACAATTGGTACATTGTGTTTGTTTTCACACTAATTTATGAAGTATAGGAACTAAAAGATCACAACAAAGGAATATTGAGTGAATCGAAATTTACTCAAAAGCAAAATTTTATCGAAAAACTGTGAAAATGTTCTATATTTTTATTATAATTTCTATTTTTCTTTTGTTTTATCTATATTATATTGATTATTTCGTCTGCTGCCACTACATTGTATCGTGCATGAATGAATAAAACGTGAATAGTGTGCACTACATTGGTTTTAATGATTGACCGCAGTGAAATGTTTATTAATTTATGTAATGTATTGATATTCTCGTAAAACCAAGATTGTCGGATACGCGGTCAATATCTAAGGTAATATTTTGGTCCTAGGTCTATATTGCACGTTATATATTTGGTTTTCTGGTCGATTTCGTCATCAGCGCACGAAACCGTTTACCCGCAGCAATTGGCCAGATTCAAATTTACAGTCGTAATGAGTTTACTCAATATTTATGTATTCAAAATCAGGAGACTATGAGGAAATTTGTAAGTTTAACGAAAACGTGTAAAAAATGTTCATTAAACGAGCATATACTGTTATTTTTCACGATGAAATTTAACAATAATCTACGTAAACAACAGATGAGCACCCGACGCACGATATTCCTATCTTATAAAAATAATCTTTCCACGTATAATATAATATAGTATTATTTAATATTATTATATTGATATAATATAATATTGATTATTAAATAGAAAAAAATAATGAATGGATGATGCAAATAAATAAATAAATAAAAAGTAATAATTGGCTTATGTCAATACCGTAAAATAATTAAACTTACTTTTAAATGAAAATTTTTGTACACGGTATTGTTATAGATTAAAAATTTAATTAAATGTCAAAAGCTTGAACCTAATTAATTTTTTTCTAGTAAGAAAAAATAACAGTATCTTTACTCAGAACAAATAAATAAATTCAATTTTATAATGTCCGAAATTTTATAAAACCCAGATTCAATAAACATTTGTAAATATGCTAATGCAAAACGAATCACACATGATTGTATTATTTTATGTATGACCAATCATTATATTAAATATATATTGGTTTTTTAAAATACTGAAATTGAAAAAATTGAAAGTTAAATCTTTAAAAGTCAATACAAAAAAAAAAAAGGTATAATTTTACAATAAAAAAAAAAAATAAATAAATAAATAAATACTTTATTAAAAGTAAATAGTATAAGTAAATTCTATTTATATAGAAGCAATCGCAAAAACAAATTTATTCTCTTGTAAAATTATTTACAATTTTTCATTATAATTTTTCGTTCTTGGCGTTAATGCATAATCGTTATACAAATATAAAATATTTTTATTAATTGTGCCTATGGTAAACATTTGTTTGCATATATAAACCAATTACAAAAACTATAAATTATAAATTATGTATTTTTGTAATAATAGTATTGACTGGTAATGAATCATTTTAGAAGAAATAGTGAAATAATTTATTCATATAACTCAATTAAGGTCATATTTTGTTTACCACTTAGTGATAAATATTAATAAAAGTAGAATTAATATCTGATGAAATATTAATATTTTTTATTCAATTTGAAGTTCAGAGTGGCACAAAAAAGCTATTGGTTTTACTATTAGGTGTACATTTTGTGCAATAAAAATGCTTCAATAGTTTCATAAATCCCTCCATCGATTGAAAATAAGAAACGGATAATACTTTATGAAAGCAATTTTTATTTTTTATTCATCCCTCATAAATGTTGATAAGATCGTTCAAAACTATCCGAAACCACGGCAAATCAGTACAATTCTTTTCACTTGCGTTTTGAATTTATTTGATTTATACGTAATAAGATATAAAATAACTTAAGCATAGAAAATTTAGTTTTCATAAAATAAAACGTGTTAAGAGAGAAAAATATAATCTCTAGTTATTTAAGCCGAGAATATTAGTTTATAATTTTTTCTTGCGAGTAGATATATCAAATACATTATGACTTTGTAGTAATAATAAGATAATGTTTCAATTTTATTTTATTTTATCCGGATGAGCAAAATTGTCCATATTGAATTATGTTTTTGTGGCCATCGACGCAGATTAGTATACAGTCATATATATATTTATTCAAGAATGAAATTTTGTTGAGACCTTTTGAGTCTGAATGAAAATTTTTTTAGATATTTTTGTGACCTCATTATTTTAAATTATGACTGTCTTGAAATTGGTTCATTAATACGAAAGTTTGATCAATTAAGGGACTAATTAATACTGACCAAAAAATTATATAAAACAATGAAATTTGAGTAAAATTATCCAAGTTGCGTCGAGTGTTATTAATTTTAGATAATTGTAAATACATTTATTACACAACAGTTAAAATGTGCAGCAGATATTACTATGAATAAAATGGTTATTGTTATTATCAAAATATTTACACTAAACTATAGTTTTAAGGTTAATGGTATATTTTTATTAAATATACAGAAAAATAATACAGCAGTTAAGGGAACGATATTATCATTAATTTGAACGTTTGTATTTACAATGTAAAAATAGTAATTAATATTTAATGAATAGGTTTAATTTTTTATTTTTTTCATGTTTCAAATGTAGTCATAATGAATTTGTAAACAACATTTTTCGTTTGAGACTATCGCTTTTCACAAATAACAATGTCATTAAGGAAATATGATTTTTTTTTACATTTAAATAAATCATATTTTAATCGGTTTTTATTTTTAGGATGTAGCGCAAATATATTTAAGATTACATAAATATGTACATTTGTAATATGTACTAAATGTAGTACATTATACTAATGTTCGAATAATCTTCTATGTCGAGTAACTCTACCAGTGGCGGATCTAGGATTTTATCATGGGGGGGGGGGATATAAAATATTTTCGTACATAATATGTAAAGGTGTAATAAGCTTTATTTTACTAAATTTACAAAACAAAATTTAATTTTCTTGATGACTGTGCCATTACTTTATGGCTGTATTCCGGGTTATGATATAAATACAAGGTGTATACCTGTAATCTGATTTGAAGTTAGATAATAATGTATACTAGTGTATCCTTCTTGGTACGAAATAATAGAAGAATAGTTTTTATTTAAATTGTGCATGCGAAAATTGAATTGGTTGCAAAAAAAAAATTTTTTAACTCACGGCCCATGGAGGGGGATCTATCCCCCATATCCAACCCCGTAGATCCGCCACTGAACTCCACACATTTATATCAAATCGGGATCATATCTCACTTTCGAAGGTAAACGCTAATATGACATGTCATACTTGAGGTGACTATGCTTCCAGATTTTTGGATCTTTGTACCGTTGCCCTCCAAGGAATCTTCGGAACACTAAAATGTCCCGTTTGCAGAAAGTGGTAAAAAATAACGGTACCTAGTCAACTTTAATTTGTTGATGAATTATTGTTTCCTTTATATTTAACTAGTGCGTGTGCGCGTAACGTGTATACATTGCATGGTGGACGGTGACGAATGACGATGACGAATGGCAGGCTGTGTGTGGTGTACCGGGATAGACTAATAAAATATAACATAATGTATAAAAATTGCAATGTCAAGCGAAAATACTGAATAATTATTCATAGTTCATTATTTCAATGTAATAGTAATTATCAACAATTTTCTTTACGTAGACGCTTTTTCTTATATATATTAAAAATAAAAATAAAGTTGTTTACTATAAAAATTAGTTACTTGTTACCTATTAATAACTATAATTAATCATTTTGAATTTTTTGTTCCTTAAAACCATGACGGTACTTGATTTTGTTAATAATTATTAAATACAAATTATAAAAATGTGTTCCTAATCAAAATTATAAAGATACTGTTTTTGTTTTATCCCGTTTTGACTAAAAATATATACGGTTACCTTAGTTATACTACTATTTGAAGTAAACAAAAAAAGCAATAGAAGATCTTTATTTTGAATAACACTTAGTTTTGAGAAAACCTTTATAATTAGAAGAAAATACATGTATTCCAGTCCTCTCGATAATTCGAAATGTCTGTTGGTGGGACTCACTCTACATTTCCAATTTTTTTTCCAGAAACTCTATAATTCGAATTTTCTTTAACACGGTTATACGTATGTTCATATGTATAAAGTATTTTCATATATACATCTATTTGACGTACTCGCAAAAAAAAATGAATAAGGACGGCAATAAAATATTATCGTAGTTTATAAATTTTATCGTACCTTACCTACCTAATCTAGACTTTAATCGTATCATTTTACCATTTTTATGTCAGGATTGCGAACCTTTTTTGAGCATTCTGAAATGTACGAAAAAGGATGCAATACAATTTCCAATGCTATCAGTAAGTTGGATAACGCTATGGACCAGATTGTGGCCAACAATTTAACATAAAAAAAAAGAACAGATTTCTTTAAAATGTAAAATATAATAATATAATAAATAAATATCACTTAATAAATATAAAATATAATGCATAATAAGTTTTATAAATAAATTTCAATTAATAAATGTAATATATGCATATAATTTCATCTCCTTTTAATTCGAATTAATTTTTTTCCCTGGATTATTCGAACACTCGGTAAATCGAAAACCTCTATAAATCGAATTTTTAGCTTAGTCCCCTGAATTTCGAATTATCGAGTGACTACTGTAATATTTTGTGCAATTTCAACGATCCGAAAAACGTCAAAACATTAATAGTTGAATAAAAAAAAAAAAAAAAAAAAAATCGTGGATTTAGAAAACTTGAAAATAATATATGCAATTAGTTGACAAATATCACAATTCTAGTTACTAATCGAACTACGATAAGAAATGAGATATAACTATGAAAAATAATTAAATAAATAAATAGATAAATAAAAACCATCATCCACTGTAGTCGAATAAACCAATTAAATAAAATGTTCAAGTAAAATAAAATATTATATTTCGTAATGTGGTGGCCATGTAATGCAGTAGTTAATGCCATTGTACAAATAAATTGAGTTTGCGTTTTATTTATTCTTTTACATTAATAATTTAATGCCCAAGAGTGGTGTAACTTGAGCTATGTAATAAATTGTAAGGAGTTGCAAAAAAAAAAAAAAAAACCACATAAATTGGTGATACTATGTAATAGCGATCGGTGTGTTACTGGGAAGTTTGGCATTATCGTATTTCCTTATAATATTCTGTACGAACACATTTTTACGCGAAAATATACGCACTAAAACAGATTCAAATATCGTTTGGTAAGTATTCCATGCAGTTGTGTTAAGTTCCACGAAAAACGTAAAAAGTTTTGACGCGAGGAACTCCAATTGCTCGTCAATCTCGTCTCAAATAAATTATATCAATCCGAAGATTTTAAATGCTTAAAATATATAGTGCAGTAATTAAATGTAAAGACCCGGTTAGCGGATCACAGCTATGAACAATGATGGTACAAATTATGACCGGAAGAACAGACACACACGAATGTACTACATGATGTTGTTGCAATTTATGGTTATTTCCGCTGAGATGATAATTATGTCAATTTTCAGACGTCATGCATGTGATGATTGACCGTTACAGACGTCGTGTTTCTCATCGTGTCCGACGGTATTGTATTCGAAATATAACCGATTCAACTATAACCAGAGAAGTTTTAGGCTTGCATACCTATACTTCTAGTAACTGTTAATATCAGTATTCAATATATCTTCTTCCTCTTCGATCGGCGAAAGTGTTATGATATTAGTGAATTTCATTGATGTTAAAAATGCAAATAATAAAACAATACGGTACTGGGTTCATATATACTGGAAAGAGAATCAAAAAAATGAAACCTAGGGTTTTTTGTTGTATTCAAAGAATTACACACCCATCCACAGTGATTATAATAATTTTATAGAATAAAACGATCGATCAAAACAATAATTATATACAAAATCTCTACCAAATGGAATCGTAGTTAATATAATAAGCATTGATATTCATAAAATCTCTTCCCAAGTATTATCGATTAGGTTTTTTTTTTTTTTTTTTTTTTGCAGTCGGAAATACTTTGGTTATAAATACACGGATTGGCTTCAATTATACCAAAAAAATGTATATTAAAATCGGTATCATCTTTTATTTTTAAGTAATACTTTTGAAAATTAATAAAATAAATAAAAATACAATAATTTACCAAGGGCTTGTCACTAGGAAAAGCATGTAGCACATGGCATAAAATGGAAAATGTTGAATTTGAATGACACCAACGTAACTTGTCATATAATTGTTATATCAGTTTAGTTGGCGTTAAATATATTTATTATATTGTCTTGATACAAAATAGCGTGCTAAATGCATGCTACTTGTTACATTACTTGCCACGTTAATTTGGTAAGCGCTCGGCATAACAGTTATGTTAATACTCCAAGTCACGGAAACAGGTCCATAACGAGCATGTACAACAACAGCAAAGTTTTACGATTTTTTTATAACAAAATAATAATTTTCATTTTCTCGGCGGCAATTTTCATTGTCAATATCAAATAAGGTACAGAAATAAAATCATACTTTGCCATTAGATATCCGTGCGTAAGTTGCGTAAGTGCGTAAGTCCGATTCTCAATCAATTTAGTATCGTTTCTTCTATTCTTTTTAAGGAAGTATTTATCCATCTTATGGTACTTCTTTTTATTGTGTTAAGTTTGGAAATTTGTTGATTCCATGTGTTGAGCCATTTTTTACTGGTTATATCATTTATATGTTTTTTAAGGTCTCTATAGGATTTTCCTGGTATAGTCGTGGATTGGAAATTTGTAGAGGCGATCTTGGATTGTTTGTCGGCTAGTTCATTTCCTTTAATACCAATGTGACCGGGTACCCACGTGAGAGTGATTTTTTGTTTTTGGATAAGGCCTCATTTAATTTATTCAATATTTTTATTGCAATGTCTCAGGGTTTGAACTGATTTTTAATGCTGTTTAGTGTGTCGAGGAAATCGCTGCATATTATATGGTTAGAGTGTTCATCGTCTATGACTGTTTTTATGGCAAAGGAAGAACCCCCTACATGCGAAGCTTGTAAGCGTCCAACTAACAGTGAAACATATTATAATCGAATGCCTCAAATATAAACAAGATCGACAAACCATCGGAATAGACACGACTCTCGACGTAGCACTAGGACTTAACATCGAAGAGAATGCCGAGATGTTACAATTTATAAAATCAACAGGTCTTTACAACTTAATTTAATAGGAATATGTAAACCAGTTGTATATATTATATTGTAACTATACTTATCTTTATTTTTATAAAAAAAAAAAAAAAATACTTGTTAAAATGTAAATATCTTTAACCCAATTTAACTTTTGATTGTAACTAATGGCCATAGTTGCCGAGTTTTCTTAGATAAATAAAAAAAAAAAATCATACTTACTGGCGTACGCGAACCAAGTAAGTTTACTTTATGGTTATCAATTAATATATGATCGCATTTGATTAGATTCAAATAATCAGTAATTTCCAATTTCTAGGTTAACCTATACATATAAATCTACAGCGTTTCCTTCGATAACCTCAAGTAATAATTTTAAATGGGAAATATTACAAATAAATTTATCAATATCAATATACCAAATAAAAAAACCATACAGAAAAACCAAAATTTATGTTATATTCCAGCTGAACAACTTGTGTCAACTCGAGAATACGTTGTGTCACACTTTTATTAATTGTTTATAATATTTCTTATACAATTGTAATGTTTTTTGCTATATCGAATTTTAGTTTGTAAACTAGTAATATTTTATGGTAAATTATTATACTTTTGTATTCTAATTGTAGTTAGTAATTAACGTATAAATATACCTACCACACTAACATTATGTATACATTAGTATACATTTATAATTTATTATTTTCGCAGTAAGAATTTTTTTTTTTTTTTATAGTTCCAATTTTTCAAAGTTTATATAATTCGTTTTCAAAGAACAAATATCAATTATATTCTCTCAGAGTTCTAAAAATTGTTCAATTAACAGAAACCTTGTTTGTGGTAAAAACCAATTGCTGTAATTTGCTTCTATTTTTTTTTTTTTTGTTTTAAAAGAAACAAATGTATTGAAATCAAATGATTTATGTAGGTAAATAATTCAACTTTGAAAATGTCTATTTTTTCGAACAGTAATGTGGGTGTAACAGTATAAATTTATATATATATATATATATATTATAAAGAAAAGAAAAACGAAAATACTTTAAAATTGGCTATATTGAGTGCAAAAATATAATGTATGGTATGTCTTAACCAATGAAAGATGTACGAGCGACGAAGATGAGTAAAACGAGGTTTAGTATGTGAAACTGAAAAACCCACACGTTTGGGGCATGTGCCACGGTAACGGAAAACCGCAAATCGTTAAGGTGACGGGACTTTAACGGGACCGCATAACACAAGTATAAGAAGATAATAAATGAGAGTTCGGTATTCGCTAGCTCGTTTGACGGAGGGAAACGAAAACGGATTCGGTTCACATTGTCACGTGAAAAGAATTGAGAAATTGTTTTCCCTTTTTTTCCTTCTGTTGTATTCCGGAAACGTGGATATGGGATATCAAGTCAAATCCCTACTGTCACAGTGAAAGTGTTAAGAAGAAACAGAAATCACCGAGAACATGTAACGTATTTTAATCAGCCACCTAATTGTTTATTGTACGAGTAATATTATAGCGATAGTGCGGTATTAATATAATAACAGGTAAGGGCGATCGTGTAATAGTGGTAAGGTCGCATTAATGCTACACAAATATGGTCAATCCCCCGTTTGCGATAATGGACCATAAATAAGTACAAATAAGTACAAATGACAAAACACGTTATCGAAGAATCCCTAAAACGATTGTTCCAAAGGTGGTGTAAAAGAACTGCAAAAACCACCGAGGACGCTGTAAAACAGATAGAAGCTCTAGACCAAAAACGTGTGCACGCGTGCCTGAGCACCACCTGAAATGTTATAAATGGGGCCCTAAAATTGAAGATTAAGAGTAAGGAGATTTTACTTTAACTGATGTTTTCCAAATTAAATGTAATTTATTCTAAAATGTTGGGTAAAAAATAAAAAAATATTTCAAAATGATGGCTAAACTTATTATGATAATTAACAGCTACAATAAACTATACACCCACACACAAATAACTACAATAACACCACAAATAACTGAAACCATAAAAAACAAAATATTCAAAATTCAAAGAAAACATACCACAAGATTCAACAAAAAATAAATTAAAGTTACGTTTACTCAATTATTTATACGCTATAATTTTTTTAAATATACCAATACGTTTTGTAGGAAATTGGGCCTAAAAGTATTCTAGACAACCCCCGGAATATTCGGCCAGGACGTTCGTAGACTAACCGTCACTGCTGTCCCTGTGTGCCCACCATCAGCTCAATCGATTAATATTTGTATTGGTTTTGAATTCTCTAAAACGTTATAAATGCAGCCTTACCTTTGGACGGCCAGGGCGAGCGTGAGCCAGATGGATGCGGTGTGGAACATGGTGGGTATCACCTCGTTCATGGCGTACCACGCGTAACACGACTCGACCGGGGACAGCGGCTTGTAGTGGTTGCCTAGCGTGTACATGTAGAACAGCCACGGGGCCGGGAACAGCAGCGTGAACATGTCGGACAGCGCCATGGACATAAGCACCACGTTAGTGGGCGTGCGCATGTGCCGCTTGGACAGCACGACGACGATTAGTGTGTTGGCCACGATGGTGACCAGCAGCAGAAACGGCATCACATAGCCGTACATGGGCCGGGCGTACTCGACTGGCAGCTCGTCCGTCACGTTCAGGTAGCCCTCCGCACCGGTACCATTGTTGCTCAGCGCGCCGCCATCGTCCGCCGCGGACCCGTTGTAGCCAAACACGTACGCTGTCGGCACCACCACCACCCCGGCGGCGGCTGTGCTGGTGTAGTTGTCCAGGTCCATTGGAGTCTTCGCCCGCGCGCCCGCCTCCCTCCGCCCGCCGTGAAAAGACAACACCCGTGCGTGCACCGACTACGACGCGGTGGTGCCGCTCGTCGTCATGTCCGCCACTGGTGCCGGTTTGCGGGCGTGCGGTTGTTGGTCTGGGTTAGGGATGGAACGCACGTGGTAGATTCGCGTGACAGCGTCGACTTGTGCTACTAACTGACCCGCCGACGGTACTGCGACGTGCGGACCGGCGACTCGGGTGGCCTCGGGGGCGGGGTTTGGCCGGCTCCGCGTGTTCGCGCGGTCAAAACCGCTCGGCGAGATCTGGAAACAAAACGAAACCATGAACACCGTGTAACCAGGAGGGGGGGGGCAGAGGAGTACACCTCGGGCGCGATTCCAGGGAAGCAGCAAAAAATGAAAAAATTCCAATTTAATCGTTACTCATAACTTATTTCTTATAAATTATAAGTAAAATGAATATTATATACATATTTATATATTTACTAGTATGAATCTACTTATGATTATTATGTATTAGAGCTCTGCGCGGTCCGGTCTAGACCGGTCCGGACCGGACCGGACCAGACCGGACCGTAGTCCGGTCTTTTTCGGTCTTTGCGTATTGTAATTTTTTGTAGTTCGGTCCGGTTCCGGTCCCTTCTCTAAAAAAAAAATTGGTCCGGTTTGGTCCGTCTTCAATTCAAATTTGGTCTCGTTCGGTCCGGTCCCGTGATCTTAACTTTATATAATTTTATATATTTATATGACGTAGTAAAATAAAAAATAATTTCATAATATTATATTATTTTAATTTAGATTATAATGTTTTAGGATACAAAAATAGCTCATCACATTTTTATAATAATTATTATAGTCTTGTTGTTGACATAATATTCACCCATTATACAGTTCTACAAATATAACGCAGGGACACGAGATAATGAATTTATCTGCATTGTGTTTTCAGTATTATTTACAAATGTATACAAATAAGAAAAAAAACCAAGCAATTATCACAATAATGATTAATAATATATATACATTTAATTACACCAATTCCATGGAAATGATAACGACGAAATAATATGAGATAACTATGTCTATATTTCTAAAAATTTTAAATTATACTAATAATATATTATTATTAATTATTAGGTACGTGTTATAAAAGTAGTAATGAATAATAGTCAGTGGCGCAACCGGTGGAGTTTCAATTTTATTTTATCGGGCTGCTCCGGTCCGGTCCTGGTTTTTGTTAAAATGTATCAATCCGGTCCGGTCCGGTCCTGGTCTTTGTTAAAATGTATCGGTCCAGTCCGGTCTAAAAAAAAACGGACCGTGCAGAGCTCTATTATGTATATTTATATTTTAATAAGTCATTAATTTAGATAAAATAAACAAATGCTAACATGCAAATCTAGATTAAGGGGGTCTAGCCGGGGCGGTAGCCCCAGGGCTTTCTCCAGTATTCAAGCGAAAAGGGCTCGAACAATTTTAAGCCAATATACATTTTTATCATACTAAAATTAGTAGTTTTATAGACATAAATTGAATTAATGCAATTGACAATTTGTAAAATAGTTAAAAAAAAAATATATCGTTTTGTGAGCGTAGCGATCGACTTTGTAAACCACGTTTTATCAAAAGGACCCATATAAAATTTTAGCCCCATCGGTGCTAAATCCAGCTTTGCTTACATGATTACAAAGAAAAATTATTATTTATATTTTGTTAATAAACAATATTCAGTTTTTTGTCTGTTATTTTTATAAATTAAAATACTTAAGGCCGCATTTTTAAGTTTCGTCCCGAGCGTAATATTTGGCTGCTATGACCCGGGGTGTAATGCAAGATCATTTTCGTGCACCGTAACAATAGTAATTATTAATTACAATGATCGTTATGAGTACCGGTTAACATTGTTTTCGCGTTCGACGTCCGATCGTTTCGAGTCGGCCTCTCCGAGATCGGCTCACGACTCAACGATACAAGAGCCCGTGTACGAAAAAAAAATAAAAATATTTTAAATGATCCTTCTCCCCCCACCTCTCCATTGGTACGATGTTAAAATGACTGATGACCAGTTGCGTTTCCAAATTACGGACATGAGTCATAACATGGTCGTAGAAAACGATTAAGAATCGCGTATTTGTGCCGACAAAAAGGAAAATTCATTAATTTAATACACACCATTATTTTTTTTTTTTTTAACAAAACATAGAATTTTGTGATCAAAAGTTGTACGCATTTGATTTAAAAAGATTTTTCATTAGATCTCAAATGTTGTAATCGCTCGATGGTAAAGTCTCACGTCATATTGACGGTTAGTAGAATCGTTATTGAATACGTTCGAAAAACTTTTAACCCGATCACGGTATAGTAATAACGATAATTGTAATTCAGTCCGTCGCTAGGGCACATGCAAATAAAGCGTTGCTTTAGGGTGACACACAAAATTAGATGAATATCTACAACAGGCGACATAATATTAATCCACTAGCTCGCTGCGACTGCGAATGATAACGGCATAATTATAATTCCTATTTGTAATATTTACAATAAAGAGCGACAGTACAGTTTTCGCTTTAGGGCGGAAAATATCTAACGCGGACCAAATAATAATAATATGTATTCGTGATATTGATATCGGCAAACATTTAGTTTATTCCGTTCAAAAACACGTCACATGATATTATCGTAACGCTAATAGACTCGTTTGTGTGAATTTCCATCTTCATTGCATCACTGGCGTATTAAGGATAGGGTGAGCAAAATCTGTAAATTCAGTTTTGTCATATTAACGTCAAAACCTATACTATTCTAAAAAACATAAAATATTTTATACAATATGAAACTCTAACAACTGTATCAACTTTAAAGTATAATAATTGTTTAACAAAAAAAAAAACCCGACTTCGGTAAAATACATATAAAAAAAAAATAAATGAAAAAATTTGGAATAGATAAAACTACCTACATATAATAAATTAAATAGAAAAAAATTAATTCATGATTATTCTAAGTATTAATAAATTAACATTAAATTTTGTTGTAGTCGGGTGCCTTCATTAGTTGAACAACAATGATGTGTTATATTTTAAATTACCCAACTAACATTACGTTGTATTCTATTAAAATTATGGGTATTAGGTATTCGTTGATTTGAGAAATTGTTATAAGTTATAAAATGTGGTTTTGTATAATTGGTCGGCCATATTATTTTCTTTTATTTCTGCATTATGGTGACGACGTTTTATTAATAAGTATGGTGATTGAGGTTTTTCTTTGATAGCCCATGTTTAAGTTTGGTAAGGTCGTTTCTTACTTTAATTATTAGTTATCATTTGTTACTATATATATCAGGGGTAAGCAATTGGCGGCCCGCGGGCCACATCCGGCCCGTTAGCCTTTTTTATCTGGCCCGTAATATATTTTAAAATTACATCATACAATTTTAAAGTTTATCGTCTATACTCTAACTTATCAATATAATAACTGTTATTTAGTATTAAACATCGTTAAATGTCTAAATATCATATGAATGTATAAGTATGGCTTTCAACCATAGCTGTTACCAAACTATTTAATTACATCAGTTTCTTCGTACCATTCGGATTATGCTATCATGTGTGTTGAATTTATTATTACCACATATATAAATGCTAATTAAAATTCATATTTTGAAGGACTTTTTTTTCTTTTTTTTTTATACTCTGGGCCGCTAGATTTAAATTTTCTAAAAATTGGCCCTCTAATAATTTCGAGTTGCCTATCCCTGATATATATTATATATACGTTTTAATCGTAGTATTATTATAATGGTTCAACTAATGAAGGTACCCGACTACAACAAAATTTAATGTTAATTTATTAATACTTAGAATAATCATGAATTATTTTTTTCTGTTTCGTTTATTATATGTAGGTAGTTTTATCTATTCCAAATTTTTTCATTTAATATTTTTTTTATATGTATTTTACCGAAATCTGTTTTTTTTTGTTAAATAATTATTTTTATTTTATTTATTTTTGTTATTTTTTTTTTGTAGACCCCTTAAATGAGCTAATTCATTTAATGAATTTTCATTGTGAGGATGTTTCAATAACTTACAAGGGTTTAAGTTACTTATAGCTAAACTATCTAAGGATCTTAACTCGTATACGGTATATATAAATGAACAGGGTTTCCCTAATGGTTTTTATTTGTCGCTGTATCATAGCACCGGTGACCACGATCGTTATCTATTGATAACGGGTACGGCCGCGGTAGTCATATAAAAAATAATTCTACCTCCCACAACTATAAAACCTAGCTAAGAACACTCTCGTAAGCTCACAGATTATTTTATTTTTTGTTTCGTTAAAATCGGTTCATTAGTTTGCGCGCTAGGTGGAAACATACATACATACATACATACATTACACCTAAACACATTACTCTCCTTCTTTCGCAGTCGGGTAATAAAAATAATCTATGAGCACTGAACGTGATATTGATGTTAGAAATAGTTTTTATCAAATTACACCGTATATTTGGTGGAAACACATGATAAGCGAGCAGTCATAATAATAGAATTTAATTTATAATCTCAGAAAAAAAGAAGCCTTGTAAATACACCACTGCGTCCGGCGTCAACGAGCAAAACGTTTGACCGCGTTTAATCATAAATCCATTTCATTAGACGTGCAAACGACGAAATTATTTATTTTTTCAGAATTTTTTTCGTAAAATAGCCCTGAAACCGTAATATAACGTCCACCATATAACCGTCAACAGATGAAGCGGTGTGTCAACCTACTATTATGTTTTTACGTGTAACGCGCGCATCAATAAAAAAAATTCTCCGTCGTGACTGAAACAAGAGTAAAACTGCCAAAAACGCCTTCAGTGGATTTCGCTTTACCGAGCCGTTTAGGTGGTCAACCTGAAACGTGCGGTGTAAATAATATCTATATTGAGCGCATCGATAGAAATATTATAATGCGATGCGAACAGAAATGGAATCGCTCGGGGAAGATTTAGGTTGCTACTGAATTTCGGGATACGTCGACAAGGCACATCACGTTGAAGTAAAAATGTTTACAGTCGATAGATGGGGACCAGAAGATTAATAATATGTGCTACGACCCGACACCGCCGCCATCGCTACAACGCATCTTCCTCTTCAGTAGTACATAGTACTTGTTTTTTAAAAGACTTTAGCAGACGCGTCTCATGAAAAAAGTATGAAAATCAATCTACTGACTCCTGGGTCAGGAAAAAAATTAAATTTAAAAGAATCGAGAAAGAAAAAAAAATCAACTAATTATAAAAAAACCATCACCTTTTTTTTTGAGTAGGTAAACAATAATTCTATAATATATAGCTTAAACGTCAATGCCTAAATATCGAGTAACTATGTTATATAAAATAATTATAAATTAGGGTTTTTCTTTTCTTGATTAAAAATCGAACCAACACTTATATTTACATGTACAAAATAACGGATTTTGAATTAAAGAGTATCGAAATTCGATGCAATATACGAACGCATTCACACGATCGTGTGTTTGGGGTCCCCAGATGTGTTCGGATAACTACGATGTTTCCCAATCGTGAAATTGGACCCGGTGCACGCTTGTGTGTACATGTATTATTAATATTACCGTCGCGCTTCATCTACGCATCTGGACACAATACAACAACATTAATACTAATACATACGTCGTGCTGAAATCAACTGACAAACGCAGTGGAGTTCGATCACATTTCTAACGAAAATCCCATAATTTGGTTTGAGTTCCGTGAATTGCGATTGGGTGGTGGTAGGACGAGTAAAGTAACAATTTAAATAGTATAATCGATTTTGAAAGACTGTTCAAATTCATTTTTTTTTCTTCAAGATGCAACAATCGGTCGTTTAATATGTATTTCGAAAAACTTCAATAAAGCTTATTACTTTCCCAAAATAAAATATCAGTATTAAACTATTCTTCTAATATTTTTTAGTTTGTCACCTACATGGTTATGAATATTTGAAAACAATTTTGTTTACACAATTACATTACAATATAATACATTTAAAAGCTGAAGAAGTATGACAGTATATGACAGTATATTATTATTGTATCGATGGTAAACCAAATGTCAAAATACACTTTTCAAATACATTTATTGAATTTATTTGTGATAATCGTGATTTTCGGTCAATATAATTTTACATATTACTCAAAAGTAACTTTGTAGTTATATAATTTTTAGCGGGCAATTTAAAAAAAAGTAAAAGAGTAAAAGAAATTCAGTTTGTATTTTATTTTTACTAGTTTTTGTTTACTGTTTACTAATTAAACTTTTTAATAAACACGCGCGCACACACACACATATATATACTGAAATCAAATTAGCCTTATTATAGAAAAATATATATGAAAACTGCATGCAGTTTTGAATATTATACTGGAAATAAAAAGTGGAAGTGAATTAATTATTATTTTATTTTTTACGTTTATAAGAATTTTTTTTTTTTTTAATTTACTTTTATATTTAAAGTGAATTATGTAATGTACAAATGTACAAATTGGTCTTATTATTTTTTTTCTTGTGAACATTTTTAGCGTTAAAAATTTCAAATTGTATATCCACATATAATAAATTAAACGCAGAAGGAATATTTCTTAGTTATTTCTCTAAACGTAATAATTGTATGAATTATGTGATGAAAAAATAAAAATTAAATCACTGAAAAAAAAATGTCCTTGATAAAAGTGCAAATTTTATTTATTTTTTATTTTCAATTATAAAATACATAAACAAATACTAGCTGCTTGCTTTTATGCATCAGTGTATTTTTTTATTTTTTTTTTATTCGTATTTATTTTATTATAGTGAACTACATTATTCAGAACCATTTATCGATTATGCAAATAAAATCACAAATGGTTTAAATAGTTGAAGATATTATAATAACATCTATTAAATGATTCAATGTTATTATCACTTAACATATCATGCATTTTAATGAGTGTTATGGATGAATAACATTTATGGATGAAATCTATTGTTGTATATTCTACGATAATTAATATTTAATACACGTACAAATATTTTACCAGAATACAATAGTCAATAAGTGTATAATGATATCCTTAGTTATTTTCTAACTTATTTTTCATAGATATAGCATTAAAAATGGGCAAAGGCATATTACGGAAATTTTTTTTGTGCATCTATATTGAGCATTCTATGAAAATCTCGAAAAAAGAGTTAATAATAGTCATATTTTTCAATTTCATTTTAGTTGTTATTTTTATAAGCGAATGGAGATCATTTGGTGACTTTTAAATCCACTATAATTGTATAACAGGGTTATCTCTTAAATAGGTTTACCCTTTTTTATTGGTTAAATTAAATTACGATTTTTTTTTATATGGTATGCATATAGTTACCAAATATCATAGTGGGTTGTTATATTTAGTAGTATACATAGTTCGTTATCGTGTGAAGTGAAAGTCACTAGAAAATATATATTTTACACAAATCGACTGCTTCAAAATTAAGTTTAAATACTACACAACTGATCAGTAGTAATTTTAATTGATAAGTAACATTACATTACAAATATATTTTGTGATAACTTAAAAAAGTAATGTTCTGATTCGATTAAGTTTAATTACAAAAAAGAGAAAACCGAAGAATGATAAGGAGGTTTTTTGGTGCTGGACATGATAACGCTTATCGTTGAATAATATGTGTTTACTAGAGCTTAATGTATAGTTTTCATTTTGTATGTTTTGTTACTGTTATAGTTATGCATCAGAAGTATCCGGTGTATACGAAAAATGTCTTATGTAATAGCAGTCATGCGAAACTCGATTACTATAAGTCAAAACTTTATTTCAATTGGTATATTATGTCTGTGTATACGTTAATGCGATCTCCATATAAACAACAGGTGAAAGAGTTAATGTTCAATGTAATTTAACAAAAAAAGACGTCTAATTGAATGGGACAAGCAAATTATAAAAGTCCACGAGGACAGTGATGTAGAATTATGGATAATGTACGTATAACGGCTTACGTTCATGATAAGTAGCAATAAGTGGAGCATTCAGGTAATTACGTAGGGTGCAGGTATATTATGACAGAGGACATAAAGAGTATCAGTTTACAGAATTTGAGTTGAATGCGCGCGCATTACTATGCAAATTCGTACCGTTCGTCTTTCAACTGTTTCCAAATCCCGTTGCTAAATTAAAATCATAAAAAGCGATACCCATACCGAAAGAGTAACGACCGACATTGTTATTGCACATCATATTATATAATGTTATGCAAATAGTGTTTTTGAAATTAAACGACTCAAACTGTAATGCATATTATGACCTCATCGTATTACAATTGGGGAATTTTCCATAAATCTATGTTCTACCAACGTCATATCGTCCTCTCTACACGTATTCGTCGATCGAGTAAATAATATTTAACTTATCTTCAAGTTAGATTTGTACTGTTAATTTCATTATTGAATAGTCAGTTTAACACTCTCACACCCATTTCCTAGTGTAGTAAATATTTTCTTCTGAACCTACCTAGGTGTATTAATACGATTTCGCTTGCGCCCAGAAGCAATTATTCTTTGTGTATGCCATTTGCAAACTCATTAACCCACTTGTTTATCATTTGTTAACATTCGGCTATTGTTCAATATTTTTCTTGGTACACAATTTTTGCGAATTTCCAATCATTCTCTACATTAAATAATTGTATTTTTATAATTTATTATTCTTAGAAACAATTAACTAAAATTAAAAAAAAATAATAATAATTTACTAAGTAACTGCAGTTTATTTGACAAACTGAACAATGTCAAATATACTGTACATTAAAGAACATAAAAAGTTTTGTTTTTATTTTCTAGCTATGTGTACCTATAGAACAACTTAGTTATAAAATATACTTTTTACACAAAATATTATTCCTTAGTCATTAAATTATTTTGTTCGGATAAATAACTACTTAGAATATATTACATCACTATTAACGAAACAACTTGTACATAAACTTCAACTGTGACTTTTATTTACACACACATACACATAAGTATAAAATAAACCAATAAGTAATAATTTATTATGTTGAAAAGGTATATATTATTTCCTTTGTTTATTTGTACATTTAAATGTAATATTTTTGTAAAAATTCTTGTTTAGTCTTTGTTTTTGAAAGAAAACCATTTTATGAGCTTTTTATTTGATAATTGAGCAAAACTTTGTTCCGGAAATCTATTATAATAATAAATATTATATCTATTATTTTGTGCTCACAATTTACAAATACTGCTACAGATGTCTTACTCACTAATGGATTAATCAGAATAAAATTATTGTTCTCGCACCGGAGAAACTCCTTATTCATGTGAGTTGTGCTTAAGAATGTTACATAATAGAAATATAATCATAATTTACATAATAACATAAAAACTACCCTATTCGTGTAGCATGTGGACAAAAAAACAAAGAAATTCATGGTTGTAATTTTATGAAAAATATCTGTAGTTACAACATGGAGAGAATTTGCAGCCACACAAAATGTGTGCCTAAAGATTTTATCTCAAAACCCTAATTTTATATACCTATAAAATTTATGCACATTCACTTTCGGGGAAAAATATTAATGCGGAGTGTGTCTAAAAGCGTTTTTCGTATAAAAATTTCGCATGTAGGAGTGACAAAAAATTGTTAACCATCGATATATCTTAATTTTGATACATTATATACCTAATATCAATACCATGATATATCAACCTCTATTATATCAATATATTCCGTGGTTTTTCAATAACAATATTTACCGGTTCCGTAATTTTAGGATTGCTGGAAAGAATGTTTTTGGAATTTTCACTGATACGGACATAGTTTTATGGAATAATCAAATAATCATGAACCCAAGTAATTTTTTGTTTCTTGTTTCTTTGATTATTTTCCTTTTTTTCATCTAGCAAGTACTACTAGATCTTCTAGCGATTCGTCTATACTTTCGATCATGCTATTATTTTGGTCAAGCACGATAAAAAAATGTAAAAAACGCGTATAAACTCGATGAGTACTAACGACACTCAACGGACATAGACATTGAATATGGATTGGTATAAATCCAAAGCACTGAAAATAAACGGACGATACTGACAATAAATGGATACGGAACGAACACAGACCAGTAATGTGCGAATGAGCCTTTTTATTTCGATGGTATAACCTTTATTTTATTTTTATTTGCAATGAGGATTCCATAAAATAATAAGGAAAAAATCCCGAAATTTAATACTTATAATAATAATAACCATACAATTTTATGAAGAACATAATGAAGATAATGGTATGAAAAGAAAAATGTAAAAATTACGAGTAAGGTCAAATTGCATTGATAAAAAAAAAAAAGAAAAAAAAGGGCAACTGTCGAATTACACTCACGTCAAAAATATAGTGGTCAAACTGTACTAGGTCCAAGAAAAATATCACCTTTTTAACCTAAGTACAGTTTGATCATTATTTGTATTTTACCTGAGTGAAGTTTGACCAATTTAGTCAAGTAGTACAATTTGACACTTTCCAAATTACATGTATACGAAATTTAAATTGAATACGAATACACTTAGCTAAAATTATTTTAAATGGTCAAGTTGTGTACGATTATATGAAAATTGTTCATTGTAAGTATATATATAAGTAATATAAATGTAAGTATATAAATGATTTTATTAATAGATAATCCATATAATTAATTAAAATTTTAAACCTTAGATATAATACAATTGTTATACATTATATTATATTATATTATATCATAATATAATACTTATTATTATTATTATTATTTTTTTAATTTAAGGCCTCAATAAAAAAACGTATAAGTTGTGAAACATCTATTTACGGACACCCATCAACAAAGAACATACTCTCAGTACCAAATACTTTTAAGTAATCCAAAAAACGTACACATATAAATTAGAGAATTTATCGTCTAATAAATAGAAAAAGATACTGGTAGTTTAATAATAATCGAAATTTTATGGAAAATTTAACTAGAATAGTTATGAAAAAATCTCCTTTGTTGTTATGTCTATATGATTTGTACTTACTTTTATTTCTTAACAAAGTTAACTTTTTATTAGTTTTACTTTAAATGTTTTCTTAAAAATCCCAATATCTATTTTCTCAGTAAGTGGAGGATTTAGTATGGTTAGTAATGAGGTGACTTATGATACCTAATTTATATAAACATTAAAAAAAAAATATATTAAAAAATACCTATTGAAAATTTGAATTATTTATAATTTATTTTATTTTATTAAGAATGATAATGACGAAGATAATGATTAAATATGATATCACAATAATACAAAAACAACAATAAATAAAATACATAAAAGCTAAAAAAAAAAAATTCAAATAAAATAAATAATAACAATAATAATATAATTTGTCTTATAACATATGTCCCTGATGCATATAGTGGAAACTAAAAATTATCCACTGATGTGGACTATGAAGTATTTATGAAAAAGTTACATTATCTTGCTGAATTAATTCTCTATCTTTCTGTCGATTATTAACTATAAGTACGATCTATACATTCATAATACACTATATTTACGTATTATAAAACTGATGTACACTGTACAACTATAGTGACTCTTGAGCTATAAATATAATACAAATGTATCATTATGAGACTGCTATTATAGGTATGTATATTGTACATACCAAAAGTATGATATAATCGTTTTGTGTTCATTTATTTTCAGAATATTATAGAAGTTTAAGAAAATATGTTTGGCAAACGAAAAACTTATTTTGATCCAAGTTTTGATCCATGAAAATGGAGTGTTTTTCGTGGAAATTAAAAAAATATTATCAGTCTTTTATAGGTAATATAATAATTATTTGAAAATATATAATACTATATTTTAATGAATAATGCCTTACAATAAAAAGTAAATAAATGAATAAAAACAGTATATTTAAACTAATAGATAGTTTGCAGTTGATTTCAAAATGTATCATAATATTGTATGTATTTTAATAGGTCTAATGCCTTGAGATAGTTGGCTGAGAGCATTAATCGCATCCAGTAATTAAAATTTATATTTGCATAATATTCACATCATTTTATATAGGTATAGTTAGTGAATTTAAAATTAGAACAAGAATCAGGAACAACTAAAATTAGAAAATCACAGAGATTGATGCGATGGTTAACAAGATTAAGTACAGAGTCGTATAAAATAACTTAAAAGTAATATCGGAATGACTTGTTTTGTTAATAACATGAAACATGACTGATTCTGGTGGCTAGTATACATTTTTAAAATTTTAAAATTAACGAGATGGTGACACCAATTGGTCTAGCATTTTGCAAAATAAACATACATATTAGAAAAATTAAGGGAGTATAATATACAACTACAATGCACTATCATGAATTTTAATGCATTTCTGAAGTATAAAACGATATGAGAAAAATATAAAGTAAATAGAGGATATATTTATATAATTGTAATTTAAAAACAAAAAAAAATATTTTGTTTTAATGCCTATTACTCATGAATGCTGCCAGTAACGAATTGATAAATTGAAAAGCATATGATTTTTAGTTATTCATTGTATAATCAAGTAAGGAAAAGCTCATTTTATAACCTTTTCAGGTTTTTATTAGTGTTGGGAAAAATCCGGATTTACCGAAGTTCGAAAATCCGGATTCATGAAATTCGAAATCCGTAATCCGGATTCGGATACAAATTCGGATTTCAGAATTCAAATTCGGATTTTAACCGAAATCCGGATTTCGGATTTTGAAGCATTAAATTAATATTTTTTTATGGATTCCTTATATTAAAGCCTTGATAAATACAGATTTTTTTTTTTTGTAAAAAATTAATATATTTATAGGAAAACTTTACAGTACAGTGGAAGTATACTATCAAAGTCTGCAATCTTAATTTACTACCATTTTTATGGTACTATAATTTTTATTTTTTAATAACTAAAACTTAATACTGTTCACAAAGTGAAGCGCAAAAATATGTATTACAATTTTAAAGTTCAAATAATTTCAGATTCTGAGTGGAACGATGAATGTTTTTTATTTAAAATAGAAAATGTTCGTTTTTTTATATTAGAATTTATAACGACAAATTTTTATTTTCTGCTTTAGAATACAGAAATCTACAATGTGAAACCCAAATATTCGGATTTTACAGCTTAAAATCCGAAATCCGAAATCCGGATTTTTCGGATTTTTGGAGAATCCGGATTTATTTCACACCACTAGTTTTTATACATAATTTATGAGTGGAAATGAAATATTATTATCAATTACCTTCAAATATAACTATACTATATATATAATATATTTATAATATAACTAACTCAATATGTTCCAAATGATTTAAGTGGTAACTACATAAATTACATGATGTTAAGGTTGGCTTATAATTCATAATACGAAAAAATACATTGTGCCATAGTAAATAAACCTTTTATGTCAACATGCGATTAAATTCAGTTCAATTCCTACAAGTTTCAGTAAAAAATATTATGAGATATCCTAATAAAGTTTATCAGCACATTTTTTTATTGGTACCTATTAAACATACTTAGTTTAATTAGTATTCTTCCTTTTATTTGTAACACAATTTTCTAGTGGTCTTAAGTGAGCGATGTTTTGTTGTGTCATAGTTTAACTAAAACACTAGAATGCTAACTTATCAATTTAATATTTGGCCTACTTTTTACTAAATTGCATTTACAGTTTATTTTTTAATTAGTAATTTTGTTTGAAATATGATATTAAAGCCGAGCGTGTGTAATATATTATATTGTTATGGTATTTAAATACTTATTCAAAATATTATTTAGTTTTAATAAACTGATACAATATGTTAAGTGGTATATATTCATTGATGATAATATGTACCTATATATTTACTCAAATAAATACTAATAAAATACTCACAGGCCATGGTAAAATTGAATCAATTCGTCAACACTCGTAACAATATGTACAAATACAAATACTCTGTTCAAGTACATAAAAAGTTCTATGAACTGCAATACTGTTTTATTAATTATTATAACAAACGAGCACCTATACTAGGGCGCATTAAAACTATACTTAAATAATAAAATACTAGTCGCTCTATTTTCAGATACATTTTACAAGTACATATATTTACAATCGCCATTTAACTAACAACAACCGACCTGAATCCAATATCAGTAATAGATAAAATATAGGTCCATTTATGTATACACATCATTTATCCATACTAAAATAATTGTTAACTTATCACAACACTAAATAGGAACAGTTGCATAAAAAGTTTTAAGGGTCTGATAGTCAAATAATAAGGATGAAGTTGTATAGCAATAGATTAAAATAATCAGTAAAAAATATAATATTAATGCAGATATATTACCGTGGTATTTAGCGATGTAGAACTTTCAATTGTTGATGACCAATTGTTTAAATTGTATAAAATAATAAAATTGAGAAAATACTCATTGAATACTATAAGTGGATGTACAATTTTTACATGCAAGTTTTTTTAATCATATAATACATACTTGTATAGTATATTAATTAATTTGTGAAGTAATAATAATGATAATAATGCAATTGATAACCGTGGTTGAGAAAATCTGATGTGTAACAATGGAACTGTTATATAATTTTTTAACTAACAAAAACTATAAAATAATATACATGTAAAGATAAAATATCTTAATCATCAACAAATATCAATGGCAATACGTTTTCCGTTCATCGGGTAGTTATTGTTGTTTATTGGGAAATATGCTTAATTGTATTTAATGAACGTAAAAGCTTTTATTAACCATGTTTTAAACTTGGAACTCAACTTCTATACTATGTACCTACTGCAAAGATACATACAATAATGCTTAATCATCGATAATAATATAATGATAATTCGTAAACAATTCTATCACTATATTGTATTATGAAAACTAATTAATATTGACATGAAGAAGAACAATAACAAATCACGTCTTATGTACTATTGAATGTCATGTTGATAAACGATTTCAACGATAGTTGAACTTTTAATACTAAATATGTATATAATATATATGTTAAAATCCAACCTTATTCGAAGACAATGATCTCTTGACAGACACAATACTTAGAGAGAATAGGACTCCAACTAACCACGGCCAACTATGAGACTCATAAAAGTGTGATTTTTATTGTTCATTTAAAATCATATCCAACGTATGTAAGCTATTCTGCTTTTACGCACACAAGTTTCCTTAACAATACATGTCCACTCGTTCCTTGGATTTTCATAGATTAGATACGTAGAGGGATTTCGTATTTTAAAAGATAAAACAATTTTTTTTTTTATTCTTTTTTTTTGATTGAAGATAGATGATAATACATATTTAAAAGTTTCGTTTGTATAATACCTCATAAAGTTACTGTAGAATATTTCATAATTTTTTGGTTCCGAAAAGTTGTATGGGTGTGGCTAAAAATCGGTAGTTCACATTACCCTTATTATTTCTACATTTTAACTACGAATTATGTGTCTATATAATACAATATATAATAATAACACGTTATAAAACATATATTTAACGATAAATAGCCCTTGATATATTTAATACGAAATATTTCGAAATGAAGCTTTAAGATTTAATTCAAATTATTTCAATGTACGAATAGAATATAAAAGCTCTAATCTTTTAAAAAATAAAATATATTTTTAAATAAATAATATAATAAAGTAACTGCATAATATTATTAGGTACGTTAAATATCACATTAAAATATAACACAAACGAATTAATATCTCAATAAATGCGTTTCGTCCAAAACTGTAGAGGTCAAAGTAATTTTTTAAAAAAATGAATAATAGTTCTTTTGAAAATAAAATATTTATTTTCTTAAAAATATTACCTGTATCTTTAAGCGTATTTAAAAAATAAAATAATAAAATAAATTAAAAAAAAAATAAAAACCATAATTCTTATAATACTTTAAAGTAATAAAACAATAATTTTTCATCAGGTTTAATTCTTCATAATTCTATATAATTTTATTTATTAACAAAATTGTAGTAATAACTTGAAAAAATATAAGATAATAAACAAATTCAATGGTACGGAAATAAGTCTACAACATTTCAGTAGATGTAACTTAAATTTAAATATATTTACATGCCTAAGAATTACAGAAGACCCTTTGCAAATGTATTAAAATATTCCCGGATTATTGTGGAAACAATAATTAAAATGTTAAAGAAATGAGAAGAGTAAAAAAATAATTATTAATTAATATGAAACTAATTGACTTTTATTTGTCACATAATACGAGTGTACTTCCGAACTACTCAACTGTAACAAAAAGCTCAACTGTGGTTGAAATTAAACATAAAACAACTTACGTTTACTAAATTTAAAATACAGTTCTTTTGACCTTCGTTATCAAAATATAGTTTTCCAAAGATTTCGCAAAAAATTCACCATAGTTGTCTAATCAGTATTTCTGTTTACTATTTCAATCTTGTTAATTCAAACTTAATTATAAATATCTGTGTTATAACTGAAAAACAGTTTTTAGTAACTAATCAATAAGACTTTTGCCACCGTATCAAATATTCTATTAAAGAGATTGATGCTGTCACTTAACGTTCTTTAATATAAAATACATATATTAATTGTACCTATGTATTTATCTGTGCTGTGATAATGATTGATGTTTGCAACTTTTTTTTTTATAAGGGTCGGGGCTGTAAAAATCGATTTTTGTTCCTACATCTATACCTATCGCATTAACGATGGATTTATTATTTTGAAAATATACTTCATTTTTTGTTATGTATTGTTTAAAATTAAGTTCAGTACTCAACCATTTTGATTTAATAAAAAATTCAAATGTTTACCAACGGTTAACAAACAGGATAAAAAAGTTAAAATGAAAGAAAAATAAACACCAATTGGAAAAACTATTATCAAGAAAATATTACACAAATAATTAAATTAAATTTATTTTAAATATTTATCGTATTATTATACATAGATTGAATGAAGCTGATGATTACAAGTTTGAATGAAAATTAATTGTTCTTTCGTTGTTTATAACATTGAAATTTACATATCCTCCATTACATTATGATTTAATGACCGTATTTTTTTAAACGGCAATATTGATCTTCCTGAACATCTATTAAGTTTTATTTTTACAGTCTCTCGACGTATTTCACGTTCTTTAATTACATTTCATATACTTCAATCAAGTATATTATTACAAGTATGTGTGTAAATGCATTATCCGTATAGAAATGTTTTATAGAAATGCTTCATAGAAATTTAATAATATTCACATTCAATTATTTTTAAACCCAAAATCATAATAACTTCTAGTCGTTCGACGTCGACGATATCTTTTAGTTGCAATAAATGCAATTGCAAATGTAAACATATTGTATATATTATACATGCACTTAGCAAACAATTTTTGGAAAATTTTAAACTTTGAAAGTGATACGTTGAAACGGAAATAAACACTGCTTCGTATTTTTATCAATCGATACATAATTATTTTTTAATATTATTGATTCGGTATGTCTAAACAATATAACGTTGGCTTTATGAATATTTTGCTGTTGCAGTTTGATGTAAATAGTACATCAGCAATGACCGTATAAGCCAAATAAGTATTTTAAATAGTTTCAACGGTATTAGGTTGGTTGTTCGTGTATGAAATAAATTTATCAAAAACAGGGATGTCTGTCTAATAGTAGCAAGATAAGGAACAAAATACATGTTGCCAAATATATAGTGGTTAGTTGTCTTATCTTGTTGGTGTTTTGCCCAATGGTCTACTTGTTTGGACTTATAACGGCGTATGGGATCAAATTAAAGTATAATTAACCAAATAAAACAGTAGTACAAATCGGTATAGGTTTAGAGCAAAATAAAGGAATATTTTGTTAAGTCAATTCAAAATTATTTGATGATTTTAATCTATCAATTTAAAAATACATCGTTTCACAAATGTTTTAAACATGCATTAATTGTCTTGAGCTTATCACTGAACTTGTCAATTGAAACAGTTGTACTTGAAAAGTAAATAATCGGAGAACATTTATCACAAGCATTTGAAATAAATATGAAAATATTATATTCTCCAATAATTATAAGAAAATTAAAACGTCGAATAAAAATAAAATGTTTGAATAACTTTTTATTAATTTAAAAATTATAAATAGAAAAATTCAAGTTGATAACTTAATATTTTTTTTATTTTTTTAAAATTTTATTTTATTTTGCTATCTTAACTTTATATTAGTTTTTTAATAATCTATTTTAATGTTTAAATTTAAATTTATTATCTATGTCGGTGAGTTTGAGACTAATGATAACTAAATGCATTCTAAAATAAAATTTACTACTAGTAACTATAGAATTAATAATTTTGGTATACTGTTGATTATAAATAAGATAAACAACGTACATTTAATCATAGTTGTTAGTTTACAAATGAGTTTACGTAATACTGTAAAAGACTTAATATGACAGAAGAAACATCTGAATCAGAAAACAAAGATTGGACGTTTATAACGCCTGCTCTTATCAAAAATGCATATTTAGAACAACATTGTACCAAAGAAGAAATTCGTCTGATAGATTTGAAACCATATTTCAACTGGAGCATGATCACCGATTTGGATTTGAGTTTTTTGAAACTTACTCATATTGAAAACTTAAGTTTAATCACTAACGTAACACGTTTGAAAATGATTCAAAATAATATTAAGCGCATAGAAAACCTAGAAAAGCTCGTAAAAATAGAAAATCTTGACTTGGGGTTTAATGAAATTACTAAAATTGAAAATCTTGAATGTTTAACAGAGTTGAAGAACTTAAATTTGCAAGGAAATAAAATTTCAAAGTTGGAAAACTTAAATGGAAATTCAAAACTATCGTCGATTAATGTAGTCTATAATGAGATAAGCGATATTAACGAAATATTTTATTTGAAGCATTTAAAAAATTTACGAAGTTTGGAAGTGGCAAACAATCTATTTGGAACCAATTACAGGCCGATAATTATAGATCAATTTCCGGATTTAATGTTCATTGATTTTGAAAAAATAACGAACGTGGAACAGTCAACAGATAAATCATTGAAAAATGTTCAGGGTTCACAACATTTAAGAAATGTGAAATATTTCAGCTCCAAGCTCCACCGTGATTCTTTTTTGGACGAAACGGATGGTGAATATTTCGTTAAGTTTTTGTATCAAGGAGATGATGACGGTCAAATATTGAGTAAATGGGACTTAGCGGTGCGGACGGCTTTTGAAAAATATCAAGATGAAATGACCATAAATGCTATAGATTTGTGTGATGCATGTTTGAAAAAGTATGAGATATTGTATTATACAAAACAAAAAAAATAAATAAATATAAATTAATTAATTTTAAAATCAAACATAACTTTTAGTCTTGCAATCAGAGACAAAGTGATTTCAACGTTCAAGTCGACTCACTACAAATTTACCACGAAATGGGTTCAAAAATGTCGCAATAGTGTTGAAGAATTTGTAGAAATTAAAATGAGACTGAATGAGGAATTTATCGATAGTGATTCGTATCCAGATGACGGTTCAATTTTTATTTACAAAAAACTTGATACTTCAAATTATCATTTAATACCAATTATTAGACGACTAACAGACAACTTAAACTACATAAATATGAATATGAACATTTTCATCATAAACTTAATTAAAAAAGTTGAGGACGAACTAGAAAACGAAATTAAAATATTTTTGGAATCATTAACTCCAATATTTGTTAGTATGCGTGAAGTTGAAGATAATTATTCAAAAGTATTGTCTAGAAACGTGAAATCAGCAATGGGAAATCCGAACAGAGTTATACCAGATATGTACATACAGCACTTTAAAGACAAGTAAAATATAAAATCATTTTTGAAAAATATACTTAATAATCATAAATACAAACTAACAACAGTTGTTGCATGAAAGTAAATTAATTTAATAACCTAACTTAAAAGAGGTATTTCTTACCGGAACAATATTTATAATAATTATAGAAATTTATTTCATATTCGTTTGAAATCAAAACTATGAACTATGTATGTAATATATATATATAACTATTTATTTATTTATATATTAATTTTGAAGTATTAAATAATTTACTAATTTTTAATTTTAATTACATTTTTTATTTCATTATCTTTTATCGCTTACACGATATTTCTATGGATTTCAGAATTACATTAATGCAAGCGGCAAATAAAATTGCAGATTATCATTTGGATTTAATTTACAAACGAGAGGCAAAAATTATTAACGATTCAAAAACATGGTTGAAAATCATTGTAGAAGATTTGAAAAATTCCGAAAGAGATAGATACTGGATAGTATTCGAAGAAGTGAAAACACTTCGTGCAAACGAATTACAAAGTTTTAATATGATATATGATATATGATATACAAATATATGATCATATTATTTTCAACAATTATGTATTTATAATTGTTTTATAATAATAATGGAATTATTTTTATCAGTTAACATTTCATCACTGAAAAAAAATTAAAATAATTTCCATCACCATTCATTGGACGTATTCGATTACTATTTTTTTTTCTTTTATTATTATTATTATTATTATTATTATTATTATTATTATTATTATTATTAATATTATTTAATAAGAATAATTTCTAAAAATAATGCAAAATTGTCAGCATAAAATCTTGAAATAATCGCTCATTGTTTTTAAAAATTAAACAATTATTAGATTGTTCATTTTGATGAGATATGATGATAAATGCAATATTCCCATTCGAATTTTTAACATAATATTTCTAAATAGTGAATAACTTTTATATAACTTTTTTCGACATGTTTGTTAAGCGGTAACGACGATGTTAAATAGCAACACTATTACAACGGTTCGAAAACCGAGCACAAAGTTTGTAGATCACGTAAAATATTATTACCAACTTATTTATAAGTTTTTCTCTTGGGATTACGGAGGTAGGAGAGAATACATTTCTGGACAACTATAGAAGTCCGCAACGATGATGTACGCCGCGCTGCTTTGAGAAAATCGGCATGTTTAAACAACAATGAACAGCGTTTAACGATTAAAAGGGTTTCCACTGTTTGTTTTGTCCACGCTGTGTACCAGTTAATGTATTCATGTTTTTTACTATATACTAAATATTATAATACAAGTTGGAAATTATGCAATGTAAATTATACTGCTATTAACGGTAGTTCTATCCAAGATAATACATAGAATTTACAAATGGATTTTTAATTTTAAGTACAACTATCTATCATTCAAGTAACGATAAGATTAAATTAAAATAAATACATTTAATACTTCGATTGCGTTCTTCGACTATAATTATAACATCCATATTTTTAAAGTTATTTTAATAGAAGAGCAACGATAAAATGTTACTGATTTTATTAACCGAGTTATTAATTATTTTACCTCTAGTTTAGATAACGTTAAACTTAATACACTTTACCATTTGATGTGGACGGACCAACGAACAAGAGATAATCCAGAGGTTTTATACGAGCTCTAAATGTCATAGATTTGCATGTAACTCGTGAGCACATTTCTCAAACGTCGATCAACTGATTGCTTGGATGAAAGAAACATTCCTTAAACGTCCGAAACGGATTGTAGTTTTAAACGAAATATATCCTGACCTTACAAATCCACCAAGACCTAAATGTCACCACATACAAAATGGTTAACTAAATCAGTAATATACAATATAACGGGCAAATATTTAAATTTCATACAAAATGCGAAGAATTTAACGAAGACTATCAATAACAGCGTGATGAATAGGCAATATATCCATTGGTGAGAAATTCAAACAGTTGAGTGCCCACTGCAGTAAAGTGAAATTTTGAATTTACACTTGATTAAATAAAATGACGGTAAACGAGGTAATAAAATAGGTGTTTTGTTTCGATAATGTTATAAAATTACCGTTGTTATTTGTACTGTTCTTTATGTAAAAATAAAATTATTTATAAAGTACAATAATAAAAATAAAAAATGGGAAAATGTGAGGGTTAAATATACTCATATTTTGAAAAATGCAATCATGTTTTAACGTATTTTTTTTTTTTTTTTGATGTTTCAAATTAAATATTTATGATTATTTACTATATTTGTATGACTATTGTATTTTTTATTTGATACAACATTAATTATTATTGTTATGGATTTTAATGAAATTTAAAAATTTAAAATGTTAATTTTTTTTTCCGGGAATATGATATTTAGAGAAAAAAATAAAAATGAACACATCATAATTTACTATAGCAATAAACCACAAAACATAATTTTTCATCATGCATATATGTTACTGTGAATGTCACCTAGTGAATTTCGACGTACACCTACTAAGTTGATGAATGTTGAAAAATTAAAATAATATAAACTTGTACTAGTGGATGTTGACATTTACATTAGGACTTTAGTCAGTGTTGACATATGCTACGTATTCACACATAATATTATAGTATAGTAATATAAACAACAATATAAAATAAAAATGATATATTTAGTTATAAATATAAACAATTACTTTTATTAATTATAATTATTATTAGAGCGCGGATTTATATGCCTTAAAAATCTACTAAATATGCGTTAAAAAAATCTTAAATATGCATTAATATATGCACTAAAATGTTTAAATATGCATGCATAAAAAAAAAATACGCACCAAAAATTACATGTATTTTCCATAAAATAATAATAAATTATTATTATAATAATTAATTTAAATGATAACATTTGTTGTAAAAATAATTTTTTTTAATTTCTTGATTCTTGATTTCCTGTCAATTTTTTTGAGTTTTAATCTATAAGAAAAAATCAGAATCAATAATATTAAAAATGTATCTCAAAAGAAATTTACTTAGGTACCTACCTACATTTGAATTGCAATTATTTTAGCAATATTTTCAAATAACATTGATCTACGTTTGTCAGTCAATAAATTTTTATACCTCGAAAATGACCGCTCTACATCTGTTGAAGTGATTGGTGCGTATTTAAAAAATGTCAAATAATTTGGAGATAAATCTTCGCCGAGTTCAATTGATTCACTTTCTCCATTTAAAATGTTTGATATTTTACTTAGTGTATCGAAGCCTTCGTTTTTTGATAGAATTTTTTTAAATTTTTCATAAACAGATTTACCCTTTTGTCCGTTACATTTTTGAAGAGATATTTTTGTGTTTTCAATCAAAGTGAAAGCATCATTCAAAGGAACTCCCGATTTTTCTATACATTTAATTTTTTCGGGTAAAAATCCAAAATTAGATTTTATATATATTAAATTCACATCCAATGATTTGTCCGCTAAAAAATCTTGGGCCATTTGTATTGAAATTGCATCATCTGGGTTTAACTGCTTGACAATACTACGAATTTGTTCTAAGTTTTCACAAAGTATATAGCAGCGTTTAGCCATGTCCCCCAACGAGTGATGACCGGTTCTGGCGGTAGAGGCAGACCAGGTGCTTCATTTTTAAAAAAAGCAACGCGATAAGATTTTAAAAAAATTTTCTTAACATTTGATATAAGTTTGTCCACATTCGGGAAACATTTCCTTACTTCTTCAGCTGTAAGATGTAATCCATGAGCTAAGCAAGTAATATGGAGTATTTTAGAGTAAAATGCCTTGATTGCACCGGCTGCTTTTACCATATACGGCGCAGCATCACTCAAAAATAACAGTACAGAATCATGTTGTATACCTTCAGGCCACAATAAATTTAGAGATTTTTCAAATAGCTTTGAAATAGTGGATTAATTTGCCTTATTCAAAACTTCAGAATTTAATAACATCGTTGTACCTGGACCATCAGATTCTAATGTTCCGATGATGACATTGGCGACATATCTGTCAATTAATATCTGTAGTTTCGTCTATTGACAACCACACCTTTTTTCCTTCGACTTTATTACGAATTTTATTCATTGTTTCAATATAACAATCATTTAAATAATTTTTACGAATTGTTGATTCATCGGGTATTTTTTTGAGAGTATATTTTTCCAAAAATGATTTGAAATGTGTATCGTTAAGTTTTTTTAGCGGAATATTTGCCGAAACCAGTGCTTTGCATAAATCTACACAAAATGGATTTTTATTCAATACAGTATTAATGAGTAAACTTTGAACATTTTGTTTTTTAGTCTGGCTCAAACTTACAGATTTTAAATGCTTTTCAGTTTTAATATGTTGTGTAATTGAATATCGTTTACCGTGGCCAACTTTTACTTCACATAATTTGCACAGTATTACTTGACCATCGGTTGAAAAAATATTCTCGCCAAATTCACGCACATAACTACGAAGACAACTCGATAAAGACGATTTTTCTTTCGGCATCTTGAAAAAATATAATACACAAAAACTCGCACTACGACAGACACGAACACACGGTTGATACTAAATATTTTTACAGAATGAAATAATATTATTGGTCTGATACCGAAACTGATATTTTCTGAGTATTCGTATATATTATTTGATTATTTCACCGATAAAGATAATTAATCTAAGAGCCGAGACTCTACATACAATAAAATGAAATATGACACACCAGACCGATTAACGGGATTTCCCATAAAATCTGAGAGCGATAAGATTTTCTTCGTAAAAGATATTTATTTATATATTTTTTTGTAACAGTTATTAGTTTATTACTTTAAAAATGTTTAAAAATCAAACTAACACTAAAATATGCACTCTAAGATGAAATATGCAATTAAAATTGTTAAATAAGCTCTTAAAAATTAAAAACGACAAAATATGCAAAATATGCACTAAAAAAATGTCATTGTTTAAATCGTTATGCCAAGAAACAAATTTCGTGCTCACTTGGTACAATAAACCAAAAATACATATGCCATTGCATACAAATCCGTGTTCTAATTATTATTATTGAAAAATATTATACGTGTATAATTAATTTAAATTATAATTATTTTTCTATACAAAAATGATTATTTAAAAAAAACGGCGAAAATTGTTCTACTTATTGCAGCATGAAAATATACAATATATTCAAAATTTCATACCACTTTAATCGTCGATAGTCTTTACGTTGTTTATTAGATTTATCTTTCAAAATGTTCACTTCACTTATTAAAAGTTTATATTTTTCAGCCGATAGAAAAAAAGAATTACCATGTCTCTTTTTAGATACTAAATTATTAAATTTATTATAAAATACTTCACGTAAGTTTTCCATTAAAAAAAAAAAAAAATGTTTTGGTTACTGTGCAAATCATTATAGTACGATAACACTATAACTATGTTGAATGACAATATCGTACTAAATGTGAACGAAGCAGTATATGGCATGGTGGTTATCCAGATATAATAAGTCACAGGGTAAGACAATAAATCATTTTATCGAAATTATCAACTTGTACAATACTTTATATATTAGTTAATACGAGTAGGTAGGTACAAGAATATTAACTGTCAGCACTCATAAATTGCGGACATTTACAGTAACATATATATATATATATATATATATGTATATAGACAATGTTTCTGATGATTTATTGAATGAAAAAAAAACCTGGCCAGAAAAAAGTAAAACACATTATCAAGTGTGTATCCATTTTTGGCTCCAATAATAAAATACCAATTTTCAGTTTTTTCATCAGTAAACATTTATTTATTATTTCTAGCAGTCATACATTTTTCTTATACAATACTTTCCCAAATAATAATAAAACTCCAACAATAAAGGAAAAGTTCGACTATAAATTTGAATAAGACATATTTTAATATTACGCGTTTACGTATTTAAAGATTAGACGAGCAAATATTTATTAAGAAACATTTAGTATTAATTTACTAAACATTTTTGGTACAGATGAAATTACAATTTATTTAGAATTATAAAAAAATAGTATATATTAGATTCTTGAAAGGACGATGAATCAAAATACAAATTGCATAAATATCTCTCTTATATACGAGTTCGATAATTTTGAATGAAATCTGTTGTTCTCACACGATTAATATCAAAAATTATTCTTTTATATAATATCTTTGCTACAAATAAATTATTTTTAATTGATGATTGAATTGAGTTCATAAAAAAGACAAACAATTTTATTTGTCTTCCTGTAAAAGTGTAATTTGCGGTTTGAAGAAACATTCTAAACTTTACAATACGTATTATAAACATTATCAGTTTTATGAATTATGTACCTACTCATATAATAATAATACGATTGATTACAATCAAAATAATATTTGGTATATTTAATGATATGAAATGTAAAATGTTTAATTAAATTATAGATAATAATAATGTCATAATGATAAATTCAAAGAATAATAAAAAATAAATAATAGTTTTTAAACTTCTATTCACAATCATTGCTTATATCAAGTTGAAAATACACAAAATAATAAATAATAACTAATAATCATAGTTAATAAATTTATAAATTTAATAATATATATTTATTAATTATTTTTTATTATATATTTTAAGCCTATGCCAGTAAAATTAAACTATTATGAAGGATTTTTGAATTCATTGAATAATAATTCCTTTTTAAAATATACTGTAGGTGTCTTCAGGCACATATTTTTATGTTTGAGACAATACAAAAGTGGGCATATGAGCTCGGTAAATAAAACTTGAAGTATATATGAAATTTCGTCTAAAAAGTGGCATATAATACATGGATGTATTTGGAAAAAGAAAAAATTATGATGGTTTATTTATAGTTGACTATTATTTAAAATTTAATATTACATATTCACAATAATAAATTACATTATTATTAGGAAATTCTAAGATATTTGTTTATTTCTCTAAGTGACTTATATGGGAACTAAATCGAACTTTAAAATAACGGGTTTGTCATACTTCTTTTTTGTCGTTTTAAGTATTATATTCGATGTTTTCTAAAAACATATTTACTGCTTTTAAAAAAATTGACAAATATCCACTATACGCCCAACACGATACCAACTAGATACATTTCATGATCAAAAAGTTGTTTTGCAAAAGTTTTGTAGCTCTCATACAATCAAAAGAGAGAAGTTCAGTTTTGATATATAATATTAGAAAATAATATACACCATTATAATTTAATTATAAGTCCAATAAAATCCTCACTTCGTGATAAAACTAAAATATAACGATTGTAAGAATTTGGTCAGTGAAATTTATTCGTACACCATGGTGAAACATTTATTATTTGATTCATTTAAATACAATATGGGGATGGATCAAATTCAAGTAATATATATGTATATATATTAATATTGGTTTTCGGTTTGCATTATACATTTAACACACCGAGTAAATGCTCAATCTAGTTCAAACCATTATCATATACAAAATAATTATGAAAATTTTATGATCTAAGTGATTAAATATCTGTCATTAAATAATAACCTTATGTATGGTAAGATTTAATCAAATTGTAAATCTTGGTTATATCAACCCGTTTAACTGTTCCGAAGATACTTTTGTCTACCCATCTTTGAAATATTTTAACATACCTATTTATTTGGATAATCATTCACATTAGTAAAATATTAAAAAGTATTTCACCACATAGATAGCTAAAATTAAAGTTATGTATTTTAGCTAAAAATATCTTCCAATACACTTATTATTTATGAGTTCTATTAGATTTTTGGTTCGACGATTGACCAAATATTCATATTAAGACTAATCTTACAAAAGATGAGGGAATTTAATAAAGAAGTTTACATGATATTTATTGATTTTAAAAAGGCATATGACTGCATTCATCGTGAATCTTTAATGTCTATACTAGAGCAATATGGTCTCCCACTAAAATTAGTCAATCTCATAAAGGCAAGTGCCATTAATACGGAAATAAAAGTACAGGTAGGAAACTCCTTATCAACAGCAGCCCAAGTAAGAACAGGATTAAGACAAGGAGATGCATTATCGCCCATTTTATTTAACTTAGCACTGGAAAAAGTAGTTAAAAGCACTAGCTTTGAACAAAGTGGTGTATAAATAGGTAAAACAAAGTTAGGTCTTCTGGCATACGCGGATGATTTAGTGCTGTTAGCAGAAAATAGAGAAGAGCTCATTGAACAAACTCAATAATTAATTGAGACAGCAAAAAGAGTTGGGTTAGAAATAAACGTGGAGAAAACAAAGTACATGATAGCTCAGAGGGCGTTTTGGCCGGAAGATGTACACACTCGTCTAGAAGTAGGGACATATAAATTTAACAGAGTACAAAAGTTCAACTACCTAGGTACACTTTTAACTCAGAATAATGAAATACAAGAGAAGATAAAAGCAAGAATACATGCAGGCAATAGATGCTATTTTGGATTGAACAAGCTGTTTAAATCCAGAATGTTGTCTAAGAGCCTAAAGGTACAACTGTATAGAACACTTATTCGACTAGTGGTGATGTATGGATGCGAACTTTGATGCTTCATAAGATACAGAATAATACAGAAATACATACAGAATAATCTCTTAGTATTTGAACGAAAAGTTTTGATGTCGATTTTTGGCCCTTACATAGATAGGAATACATGAGAGTGGAGAATCAGACATAATGTGGAGATCAAGGAGCTATATCAGAAACCAAATATAGTCAACGATATAAGAAAATAGCAAATCTTTTGGGCTGGCCACGCATGGCGAAAAGAATGAGCCCTTATACACAAGGTACTATGTGGCTCTTCAGAAAGGGTAAGACCACTTGGTAGACCAAGGCTGAAGTGGGAAGATCCGGTGTCAAAAGATGTGGAGCTGGTTGGACCGGAGGGTAATTGGCTAGCCCTAGCGGAGGATAAAAAGAGATGACATGATATATGTTTATCAGTTTGGTTTTAAAGGCCGTCAACTACGAAAAAGAAGAAGAAGAAGAAGAATTAGGTTTTTGGTGAGTTAAAATATTACAAACAAATATGATAAGAAATTAAAAAGATAAAAAAAGATAATAAGCACACATAATTGTACAAAAAATTAGTTTCTTGATAGGATTAAAAACTAAAATGCATCAAAAAAAAATTACATTTCAAATATTATTATAATTTCTTGATTTATAATCTCTTAACTTATATATCTTTACCAGGGGCGCAATTTCAATGGAAAAACTGGGGGTGATGAAGTCCTATATTTTTCATGTTCCTTAATGGTTACAGATACCCACAAACCATACAATTAAATAGTTACTAAAATATTTAGTAAATATATGAATATTTCTAAATTTAAATTGTTAACTTTAATGTTATATTTTTATTTCACGTATAACAAATTACCTGTCTGTAAACAAAAATGTTCACATGATCACTTTTAGATTCTAACTGAAGCAAAGGATATTATGGTTTTATAATGATGTTTGTATTTTATTTGTTTAACACTTTTTCGGTTAGAAATACTGGTCCAAAAGTTTTTTCTAGAACGTTTTTTTAAATTTTAAATTGGCATGCGGTGATACTTTAGATAGGTCATTTTTTTAAATCATAATAGTTTTTCTAGACGTGAGGAAAAAAACTGTCCTAAAATGGTAAAAATACGCTGTGAATAAGACTTTCACATTTCAAAAGTAATGTAGCTAGAAACTTAAAACTTTTACCCTATAGCAAAGATATTTTTTTTTTCGTATTGCGAAATATTTTTATAATGTATAAAAATTTATATATTTATTCAAAAAAACTCAAAAACTATTATGTTTTTCTATACATTTTGAATAATGAGTATTTTAATGTAAATTAACATAAACACATTTGGGGGTGCTAATTTCGAAAATGGGAGTACTAAGCACACCCAAGCCCCCAAATTGTGCCTATGATCTTTACTATAATTATACTTAGTTCTTAAATATTTACTGGCGATTAATTATTTATACGTAGTGTAAATCATTAATTTTATATATTTTATTATATTTTATACCAAAATTATAACGAATAATGTATACGTTTTAATGTTTACTATTAATATTTTTAAATTCTAAAAAATATTTTTAAAAAAAATAAATAAGCATATACATAACGAGTATTTTAAAAAATCGCCTTTTCAATCCGAATGAATACTTAATTTCTTTGATCCACGAGGTCAGCCGTGTATTAATTAAAAGCGAAAAAATTTAACACGAAACAGTGCTGTAATGGTGTACAACTTCCTTTTTAAATCATTTTCAAGGTCGACACATTTTATCATGTAAAATGGTGATTATGATAGCCACAAGTTAAAAAAAAAAAAAAATAAAATAAAATGTTGTCGTTCAATGGCCACACAAATTTTTGCAATAGTACCCGGTGTAATGTTCCGCACACTTTTGTACTGAAAATAACGTCTTTTAAAACTGCACATTTCCATGTGTACGGTGCATATATACTACGCTTTTTCTATATATAACTATCTTGAATTCAATTAATTTAAAATGCTTTCGCTCGCTTAATACTATTTTTTTTTTTTTTTTTTTGTATTATATCGTTTATCTTGGGTAAACTGTACAAACATATTATACCATTATACCTAATTACGATTGACGGCTACAACAATGTATTTATTTACCAAACTTGAGTTGGCTGTTGGTAGAAAAACTATATTAACAACTGTCGTGTTTTCAATACGCTATGCTACATATATTTTACTTGAATATTTAAAAAAAAAATCGGTACAACGAAAAGATAAAACAGTCACAATGACCAATTGTTTTGAATAATGTTTATTGATAATACGAAAAATGTCGTGACCGACAATGATCGAGAAATTAAATCCTGGTCCGAATAAATCCAGTCAAGTTTTTAAACAGATACATCCAATCACAGTTGTGTAAAAACCAACTAACCTTTGGTCAAATAAATTTTATTCCAATCGATAATAATTGGAAAAATTTAGTTATTAATGTATGAGTGGAAACGTAGGATCGACCCTATGCAAAAGTCCGATAAAAATAAAAAAATATGTTCAGAATGCATTTCGAACCACACGTAAATTCGTTTACATTTTCTCATATTGCAACTTTGAAAATTAAAGTTTAACTATCAGACCTTAATAAACTAATCTTACCATATCTTAATAAACATGGTTCATGAACTGAACGGATAAAAAACTCTACCACGCGCACATTTTTTTTTGTATACTATTATTAACAATTAAGTAAAACAAAAATTAAAAATTAAAATAATAGATAAAAAATATTGTTATTATTTTCGTTCTTATAAACAAAAGCCATTCGTCACCGTTTTATAATGCAAAGAAAATAAAAAAGTATGTAACACTGTACATCGTATTGTCGATTTCAAAATAATCAAAACAAATAATAGAGTTTTTTCCGTAGTGTTTTCAGTATATGTAGGCCCGTATTTAGGGGAGAACGGGTAAACACATGCCTGGGGCGTCAAGTATCAGGGGTAGCAAAATATTTTAACAAAATTAATTTTAAAAATGATGTACCTAATGAAAAAAAAAAAAATAAAACAATAAAAAAAAAGTATGTTTTATTATGTTATAATTTGTAAAGTAAAGAAAAAGATGTATTTTTATTATATTATAATTTCTTGATTGAAAAAAAAAAGGAAATTGTGTGTTTTATTATGTTATAATTTGTTTAATTTGTTAATTAAAAAAAGTGTTAAACGATTTTCATTTATAAGTTATATTTTAATATTAAAGGATCTCGATTATGGACGAAATTATAAGTGATATATTATTATTATTTATTTATTTATTTTTTTTTTGGGGGGGGAGCATAATTGATATGCCCGGGGGCGCCAATTTTTAAATACGGGCCTATGTATATGCCTACTGTTATTATTGGTTGGTAGGACAAACGTATACTTATAGTGATATTAATACTATATTATCAAGAAATGATAAAAATCATATTTTTATTTAACGGATCTAACCTACCAGTTTATGTTGATCGATCATCGATTACCCACGTATACCGGTTGATTGCATTCCTTGCTACCTGCGTTCCACAGTCCAAGGTTAATTGATACTGAATGCAACGTTAAAAGTTACAAGTTACAAGTTGTTGCCTTACAACAAGTTCGATGCGTGGAATGGTCCAGATATCGAATCGCCAAAACAGGCTATGCCAAACACGATGAACCAAAATGGCATTTATCCGCTACGTCAGTTTTTCCCAAGTTCGAATGACGAAAAAAAAAACTTTTAACTTCTCAAATCATTACAGTGCTCCATTAGCAAGCGAAATCTCAGATGAGAATTTTAGTATTTCCACCCATTAATAACACCAAATTCTATAAGAATCAGTATCGAATTAAGAACATTCCACTCTCAACCTATTCACGTAGAGAAGAACTGATTTATATACATTTAAAACTAAACTAATACGAGTACAACACATGGATTGTTTTAACTAATAGTATCACCAAAAGTCAATACGGTAATTTCTGATTATTTAGCTGTACAATCATAAAATATAACCTGAAGTGTACAGCTTCCGAGTTTCGTAAATTTGGCCCGCGCAACTTGCGTCTTTTCAGAGAAATGGTTGAAAATCTGGTGAAAAATACAACACTCAATTCCAATATTTCGTAATGCTCTGAGTTGGACCATTCAGTTAAACATGTCGAAACCGTCAAAAAGAACAATCTGTCATTGCAATTGTATTTTTGTGGCCCTCAGTGTAAAAAATATTAATATACACAAATATGTTCGTTATATATAATATATACCCTACTGCACTCTGCCATCTTGACAGGAAAACTGTACAAGATAGAACGTGGACTGCCGCAACAATGCCACAACTGTCAATCACAGCGGTTATACGAAGTCATGTTGCTCTTACACAAAACCCGTAATGCTGAACGTGGCGAAAAAACACTTCTCCTGCCAGAACCTCTGGATGGAGTCTTTTTGCAGGAACTCGCGCAACAACCTACAGATGAATCAATACAAAATATGAACCACATCATTCGAAAAACTGAAAACTTCCCAACGTCCTTTTCAATACTTGATTGACCTCACGCAGTCTGAGAGCCTCAGCAGTATCAATCGCAGACGGACATATGCCGATTTCGTGGCAATTGACTAACATGGATATAACGTCGGATAACATTTCATACTTATCAACAAACTCGAATACATTATCAACCCATTTGTTAAATAATTAACCACCGTTTTAAGTAAATGTTTACATTGAATCATTCCTATTCCATAATTATTGCATAACCATTTATTTAATATAATATATTATAAATAAAGAAAATGTGAAGGAGAAGAAGAATATGAATATTATGTAAGTACTATAAGTGTATAATATGTAATTGCATAATGTTGAACTATAACAATCAATCCGGTCGTTATTTTTTTTTCTTTTAATAATTTTACTATGATAATCATCATTATAAACTATAAATCGCTACCATCTTGCCATTATTTTCAATTGTATACTTAATTATTATCTGTATTACCTTGACTGTCGAACCCGAATGTTTTTAGGAATAAAGGCATATTTAACACTCATTAAATATATATATATGGAGCATATTGTGAATAATATTAAAGTAATGATTTTTTTTTAATTTTATTTAATTAATTTATAAAAAAAAAAAAAATATAGGTAGTGTGTTTTCAAAATATAAAATTATATGGTAAGTTTAGACTGGTAAATAACGAAATAATAATAGTTAAATAATTTAACATTTTATTAATATTTAAATAATTTTGTAATAAATACAAATAATAAAACAATTATTATTTTTAAGTAGAAATAAATTTAAAAAAGATGCAATTTTATGATATTACTTAAAAATAAAACTACTTAAAATGAAGTTTAATTATTAACCTTATTGATGTTTGAAAAATTATTATGAATTCGAACTGCCAACTTATATACTCGTAAGTCACTTAAGTGAGTTATGGAATGTAATTTACTTGCCAAACTTAATTCTAAATAAATTAATAAAAAAACGCGTTCGTGCGAACATAATAATAGTTTGTAATTACAAGTAGGTACAATTTACATTTCACCTTATTAAAGGATATTAAGCTAATTTCTCATTGCCAACTTAAATGAATCCATATAAAAGGTAATGTCTTTTCCACCACATTAGTATAAATTCAAAACATTAACGATTTCACTATTTTGTTGCAAGGGTATCACATAAAGAACATCCTCATTATTACATTATCCAAATTATTAAATTTTATAGTATTAAATAAATATCAGATTAGTATGAAATTTAATCAAGCAAAAACTATGTCATATTAATTTGATTACTCCACGTTTAAAATAATAGTAAATAATGAGTAGCTCGTTCCATATGGATTGCGACTTAAAATATCCATTTTGTATAAACATTTCCTTATTAATAATTATGGTAAGTATAACATTTTCATTATTTTTCTTTTGAATAGCTGGTTTCTTTTTATATTTTTATTAAACTAATATTATTATTATTTTTTTTTTCCTCAGTCTGGTTTAATAAGAAATAATATCTTATGAATCATTTGGTGCGTATCATGCGTATATGATATGCTTTTATATGTAATTAAATATAAAAATTATGCTGAAATAATATTAAATAAAAAACTTATGAAATTAAATGAGTTGACTTAAATATTATTATAAATGTCCTATTGAATGTAAAATAAAAAAGGATAAATGTCTTTCTTAATTAAAATATTATAGTTAGAAAATAAGTATTGTATTATTGTTATGAATTCTAAATGAACAAATAAAATTATATTTCATAATATATACAAGTTTCAGCACTAGATAAAAAGGTAAATCTGCATTAAAATAATAAGATAAAAGCACTAGAGTTTATCTAGTTTAGTTAAGCTCTAGAGAAATACGAAGTCTGATTTACAAATTTTATTTTCATAAAAAAATTATGATGAGCCAATTTTCATCTAAATAAATATAAGATGAATCACATTTTGATCAAATTTTACGTCATTATAAACACGATAGTTTAAAGAAAAATATTAATAATTTTTGATTTTATAATTTTTATATTGAATAATTGATGTCAGAAGTATTGAAGAATATAACTATCAGTAAATAATAAAAGTTTGCAAAAGTTTGAAATTTTAGGGAATCCAATTTGAAGTGCATAACATTTGCGATGATACATCATAGACTGATAAACATATCCTGAACGTATAAAGTGAACGAAAATATGAATGTTGTTCACTGACCAAAATATCACCTGATACAGTGATGCGTATTGTTGCGTGTTATTGTGTTATTCGCATTTCGCCCTCGACGGAAAACAAATTTTTGTTTCAAATAAACATGGTTTATTTATTTTATTTTTTTTTGTTACCATATAAATCGTTTTTTCGTTTTTTCTCTTGCCGGATGTATATTATTATTGTCTTTCGTTTTTTGTGTGTACTCCTTATGAAACATTTTACTATGTATGGATAATATATCAAAAGTATAATAATATACGTGCTGCACGGAGCCAGAGATATTACTACTTTATCTTTTTCCGACGCGGAACTGAGGAAAAATAATATTATAATTATAATATTTAATGAGATACGTTACAGAAAAATATAATACAATAAAGGTTTGCGTGTACAATATGAAGCGTAATTTTTTCACACCATCCATGAAAAACGTACGCATCCATCATGATGACAAATCTCGTGATCAATGTCAAACAATAACGAGTTTATCTTGTTGTGTCGCATCAATTATTACGGAACAAATGTTTGCACCTAAACTATTACCTTGTATCATCTTGACCGACCGTCAGCAAACTATCCATGTATAGTATACGAATATATTTGCATGCGCGTTTATCCGCGAAAGTAATAATATCGTTATCGAATTATTTTAATTTAATACGGGATTTATCCGTCTTTATCCAATCGCACTGCCGTTTGTTTTTTATCCTTGCCGTGAAGTGCGATCGTCATGTGGGAACGAGAGGAGAGGTCTGTTTGACTGTGGCATTGGATGTTTATAAATATATAGATATTTTACAGGACGCATAGTTAATAAAACAATAACAATTCGTATCATTGTCAAATTTCAAATCTTTGCAGACACGGTTAGAACCAACACGGTAACTATGGCAACGATATTATGATTAATCGAAACGCAAAAACAAACCAAACGCGATGATCATTCTGTGATTTCTATACGAGTTCAAAAGGGGTTTTTTGTCCTTTCCGCAAAACGTAAGGAAAATCGAGTTACGCGTGGCGTATTGTGAGGTTAAACCAAAACAATGATTGACCGACGATAATATTATTATACAAGAGATAATACGGATTGTTTGGTAGTGAAGATTTTATATGGTTTTTCCAATAATATGAACTGTTATTATAATACCATATTTACTGTTGTTTATTCTTACTAGTAACGCATCGTCTTGTTATAAAACCGTCTCCCATAAAAGTATACAATAATATGTCCGCTACCGACGGACCAATAAATATAGTAACTTAACTTGTTCGAATATTTACCTATCTGATTTTTGAGAAAAAAAACAATTTTCTTTATTCGTTCAAAAAATATCATTAACAAAAAGTGTTAGTTAAACAATTACTTTACTTTGCATTGTTTTCAATGTTTTTAATTCGTTTACTATCAAAAATATATAAAAAAAATAGTTAAATAGTTAAATAGAGTTTTTTTTGTTCAAAATCAAATCTATTATTGAAATTAAATTTCGGTGAGAGATACAGCCTGCAAAACACCAAAAATGCACGAAACTAAACAACTAAACACAAATAAAAAATGTTGACATAAGGCTTACATATATCATATGCTAGTTAAAAATAAATATTTTCAATAGCTAAACATTTTAACCTTACGATAAAATCATGGTTATACACTAATAGTGAATACACGTCATGTTTGAAATGTATTACTATATTATTCATATTATTTTTAAAATTATGTGTGATCCTAAAATATTTGAAATAAATCATATATTACACGAAGACAATTTTTTTTAGTGCATTAAATTATTAATACATAAAAAAATGATATATTTAGATTAATAAAAAATCGTTATTTTCATTTGTCGTGAATCCGTGAAGTGATAACAAATTAAAAATAATTCAGTTATATTGTAATTACTAACGTACATACAATGTACTTATATTTCAAATATAAATATTTAATCAAGTTGTATTAATTGCCATTTCAGAATATTCAAAGTTTATATTATGTTATAAGTGTTCTAACTCAAATTTTGTAGAAAAACAATATAAAATTAAATAAAAACAATGAAACTTGTATACTTTATGTACGGCATCAAATGAAAAAAAAAAACTTACATACCATAATATTTAAATATTTAATATTTTATTTATGAAAATTAAAAAAAATTCTTGTTGCTTTTAATTATATTGTAATTGGTTTCAAATAATATTTCAGAAATTTTAAATAAATTACATAAATTCAGTCAGTGGCGACATTTCAGTTTTTTTTTAAGGGTGTGCAAGTAATTAAAGAGGCCAATTTTTTTCCCATCATTAACTTTAGCACTTATACGAGTATATCTATCACAGTAAGATGAACAAAATACAATAATCAAATCGACTAAAAATGTAACATCATATTATAGAAAATATAATATATTTTTAATTTTATTGCAATTAATTACATATTTTGTAATTCATTTTAAAATTAAGTATTTATTGAATAATGTGCATAATAATAAACAAATATATGAGTAGATATATGAAAAGGTTTAATGATTTTCTACTAATTTAGTAAGTTTATTTATATGGTACTTATACATTCTTGTATGTGAAGTATTTTTAACTTTCAAATAAATTTTGAATATTATCAATAAACTGGAACTAATATTCAATTCGCGAATAAATTTATTCTTTATTTTGTATTTCTTAGAACGAAAAACGAAAAAGACTGAAAACAATAATTACAAATAAAAAATACGAACTTGAAATTTTTTTAAAATTATGATAAATGTTAGAAAAATTACAGTAGACATTATATTTTTTAATTTAAAAATGTGTATGTTTTGTAGAAAATGAGTCCCGCTGAAGCGAAATTTTTGTGCTTCATTATGGATAATGTTGTTGTAATCTAATCATTGCCAAACACTATAACAAAAATTAAACAGTACACCTGCAATACATACATCAATCCTTAAGAAATAATGTTTTTTTTTTTACTGTCACTAAAAATTGCATAATATTTTTTAACCATTTTATATTAAATTACTCGAACCTTAAATTTAATGATTTAACAGTGAAAAAAATAAAACATTAAAATGTGTTTGATCAAAGTATAATAATTATATTTTGATCAAACACATTTTAATGAGAATTAAACGAAGAATTAAATTAAATTAATTAAAATTAATTTAACGAGAATTATTCTCATAATCAAATGCGCACGCACTTCATAATATCTGCGTTGATACGCTTCTATCTGACATTTATGTATTTATTTTTTCAACATTTAATATATTATATAGAAAAAATGTTTATCCATTTAATAGGTTTTGAAATCTCTATATAATTAAAAAAAATCTGGCTTCATGTGGAGACCGAGTGTTTATCCTTTTGTCGCATATCGTTCTACGAACGAAAAATATAAAACGAGTTTAATGATAACCTAAGGGCACATCCGAGCGGTAGCCATATTCTACAGAAAGTCATGAATGTTTTTTTTTTTTAATAAACATTTCTTAATTATCTTTAAGCTCTATCCTATTGAAATATGGTTGGCAAGTTGACTTTCATTCTTCATAAACGTTTTTAACTCGTCAAATTTATATTCATATTTATTTGATATCTGATATTATACACAGAAGTACTCTATGTAATATAATATTTTTAATGAAATTTATATAACATACACTAAACCACTTGTATAATATATATGTACGAAATAGTGCAGCCTTAAATGGACAATATTAAATTATATATTATACTTTTATTTTTCATTATCTTACATTCTTCGGCGTACCACTCGTCCTTTTTGTTGTTTTAAATATTGACATTTGAACAGATACAAAACTTTTGTAAACGTTCATCGTATACACTGTATACTATACAGTAATCGAGTAATATATATAAACCCTTATTTCCCTTAGTCACGACATAACTTGAGAACGGCTTAACCGATTTGATTTTTTTTTTCTTTTTTACTCAAAATTGTCTGGATAAAATTTTAATGGAATAAAATTTTTAGAAAGTTTACTGAATAAATCGAGTATTTGTTACAGTTAATATAATATATGATGTATTCGACGGTTTATGTTTGATAGATTCCTAAATTATTTAACAAATTTTGATGAAATTTGATACTGAGATAAATTATTTCTTGGAGAAGAATCGCGAATAAAAGAAAAAAGGAAGCATTAGTATATCTGATAAGGTGTTTATATTTTTAATAATAATTTCGACATTTTTTAAGCATCTTACTTAAGTATAGTTATAAGCATTAGAATCATAATTTATTGATATTATAGATGCGATAACCTATAAAAAACAAAAAAATGTAAAACTAATGCAAGGTCTTAACTAAATGAATGTATGCTAAAAAAAAATCTCACTTTAAATTACTTTATAATTTGATTCTAATAACGTCGTAAAAAGCTAATTATAATTATAAAAGACCTGTAGATTTTTATCGGTATTTTTGTTTTTTATCCATCCACATTAATTGCAATGAATAAGATTTATAAGTAATATAAGTATAACATTTTTTATTTTTCTGTAAGTGCAATTTTCAGTTGCAAGGTATAATAATATTCTATCCAGCTCTGATAAGGTTAAAGGTAAATATCAAGGCAAATATATAAATAAAATTATAAAATATTATATATAAAAAAGATTCGGTTTACTACTACAAAGAACTTATCAAAAAAAAATTTTTACACTCTTCTTATTCTACATACGCAAAAATATTTTTTAACTGTTTACAAGGATATTCAAATACATTTAATAATCAAATAATAAATTATTATTTTAATAGCATTATTAGTAATTTACATTTCTCTTGTACAGTAAACGTATCAAGTGTTAAATTGTTATATAATAACTTTTAGATCAGCTATAAGATTAAACATCAGTCATTACGTGTGTGCTTACTTGGTGTACATTGATTTTTATTAGATAAATAAATAAATTAATATCCATACACGTTGCATTCATTTGCTGATAAAACAGTTTGGTTTATCAGATAACTACTGATTTCGATTATAATTTTAAAAATGCCATAGAGAGAATATGTATTTAGTCCGAACATGTTTTACTGAAAAGTTTTCTTAACAGTTAATATCGTTTACAAACAAAAACAAACAATATTGAAAAAAAAATAAAACGCGCTTCCTTTAAAACTACTGACTAAATGGGTGAGTTCGTTTTTGACTAAAACAAAAATTTATATAATACTTTTAAAATAATAAAATAATGATATACAATGTTTGATTATGATGGAAACTACTATAATATATTAATGATGAATCAGGGTTTTACTCGTCTAGCGAGGTTTTAGGTTCACATACAGAGCATAATTCCATTTGCAACAGTATTAAGGTTTGTACAAAAACTAGGTTAGTCTTAGACTATAATTCCCTTTGGGGCGAAGCCCCATCCCCCTAAAAAGTGCCACGCAGTGAGACTCGAGTTTGCGAGTGGAGCCGGCAGGCATAACGAGCGAAGTCCTAAAATTTTAAAATTAGTTCCGATTTTTCGAAAAAAAAAAAAATGCAAACAATTTTCATTACGATAAGAGATCAAAACTTGATATAAAATATCGTTGGCTTTTATATTAATATTTTAATAATTATTAACAACAATTGCACATCATTGTTTTAAATGTATTATATACATTTTTGTTTTGATCGAAAAGGGAATCGGCCTATTTTAAATTTGGTCGAAAAGTGAATCAGTCGAAAAGGGAAGAGTACGTTTTTGGTTGAAAACGACAATGCCCGACTAAATATTGTATGCACCTATAGGGACTACGAATGCAATTTTGACATAATTCAATATTTTATTATTATTTCATTTATTCACACTACACTGTGCTTTTTTTATTTTGCTTTTTTCTACATGATAAATTATGGCGGTGAATGTATTAATATTTAACCACGTTAAATAAACCTTCGGCCTAGTAAAAAAAAAAAACACACAAAAAGACGTGTCGATGACTACATTTCATGCAATAAAAGGAAATATTCGATTTTTTGTCTTTTCCTGTTTCAAACACAACTGCGAAACATATCAATTATATAAACAATAGTTTAAACTCACACCTCGTATAGTACTTGTATTATATTGCTGTAACTATAATTGTGGAAGAACTGCGACGCATATAATAATTATTATTAATGAAGAAGTCAATTATTTATTGAACGTTATCAACTGACATAAAAATAAAAATGCAATTGACCACCTTAAAACTCGATACTCATGTATATCCCTTATGAACCCACGTCGCGCTGTAAAAATTGATTCTGTACTCAGTCGCGGACTGCCATCGAAATAGGAAACTCGGCCAGAAATATTCGTTCCACCGGATCGTGCATGTTGGTTTTTTTTTTTTACGGACATACGGACATTAATGTTTATTTTTTTTTTCTCAATCATACAATTTTACGTTTACTATAATATAGTACTATAACATTGCTTTCTTCTTATACGTTTCCATTTACAGGTTTTGAACTTTACAAAGGTTTAGTTTGTTACGGTTCAATACGTTGATATTGCATCGACAGTAGTAGTGATGTTTTCAGATTTTCTTTTTTCAACGAACGAAGTGTAAACCTATTTTTCTCTAGTAAAAATATAGAGACGAGAGAGGTGAGACGTAGTCATTCGATACATATTGCAAGGGAAAAAAATGTACTGACACCTATTGGTATGGGTTTTGGGAAATCATACACGCTCTTTCGGTGGACCTGGTCGTAACATTTCACTGGCGGAAAATATTATCCGTTTTTATCCGTTATGTGTTCGGTAGCAACTGTATAACAGAAGTGCGTTTCAAGATGTCACGCGTGATCGGGGGTGGTTATTGAACGGTTGATTTGCAAGATTTATCGATTCGAAAAGAAGCTGTACTCGGCCGCACCAGAATACCAGTGAAGATGTTACGTTTGAACATAACAGAAAAAAAGCACTATTTTTTATTAGTTATACCCACCTTACACAATCATTGCCCACTTGATTTTCCCGAAACGGGACAGTTGTAAAGGTGTGATTTTCTCCCACTACTACTTTTTATTGTATTTTATGTTTTTTTTTTTTTTTTTTTTTTTATTTTCTACTCAATCATTTGGATCGACACTTGCACGTTCAAGAGAAAATAAATTGCATACATTACGATACATGCGTTCCATTAAAAAAGACAAACAGTGCACACGTACTGCTGCACAAAGACCGTTTAACGTTACGCTAGAAAATAAAACGTTTCTTGACTGTGGATTTTTTCAATGTTTATACGGACAATAATCATTATTTGGAAATTTATAAAACGTAATTATCACTGAGCCGCGTGCAATTCAGTTCGTGTGTAGAACAGTTATAATATATTTTTTTTTTTGTTTCGAGTAAAAGGTTATAACTACAGATACGAAAAATAAAAAAATTAATAGGCTTTTAATAATTTAAAAACAACAGATTAATCTCGACGCGTAACCTGTATCGATAACATAATAGTTTATAGTTAATTGCGTACACGTTATTGTTTTATTGTACCATACAAATGAGTACTTATGCCATATTATCGCTGTACAATATCATGTTAAATATTTTCATCATCGTTCTTCCCTGATGAAATGAACTGTTATTTTGACTCATCAGCATTATTTAATAATTTTCCACACACACACACACACACACACACTTACATACACAGATTTTAGAAAAATATACAAATAATATTTGTGTAAACTTAAGCAGTTGACATTGAAGGAAAACGTGTTTTTACAATTATACATCTCACTAATTAATTTTCGTTGTAGAAAACCACACAGGATAAATTAGACTCTTAAATATTTTTTTCAGTTTCCTACTTTGCAATGTAAACTGCCTGTCTTAGTCGGTCTAAAGACTTCGTCCATTGATGGTATACTGTTCGTATGTGGTGGTTAAATCGAAGAAAAATTATTATTATGAGTATTATACAATACATATTATAGTCTATATTAATTTAAACTCTACATTAATTGAAATTATACATTTAGAATATTCGATCAAGGCGCATATTGGATTTGATTTATTAATACTTTAACCTGAAAATTTTTTTTCCGACATCATATAATATCGTTTAATGTAATTGAATACAGATATAATGTACTTACATATATTTGTTAATGAAAATAACGTTACAACCAATCATGATTACAAAATGACACATGAAATAAAACACATTCTTTGAAAATTGTATAAAAAAATACATCTAAAATGACGTTTCAGTAATAGCAGTACGTGTGGGTATGTTTAAGTACATCCGTTTTTAACTAACTAAACAAATTTCCTTTTTACGTCACATGCCTTACATTCATAATAATATGATGTGCAATTGCTTCGAGTGTACAGGAAATTTGTACCTTTATTCGTTGTTGATGAACCAAGTTCCGGACAAGTTAACAATGGCTTTTAAAATAGGTTAAATTATACATTTTTTCTCTTTTCGGTTTAACCGACCATTCAAGACGTGGACATTTTACAAACAATTACCGCCCTTAAAATTAAATCAACAATAATTAATTAAATATCAATATTAACTTTCGAACGCGCCCGACTGAATTAGTTTTTAATCTCCAACCAATAAAGATAGTCGAAGGACATTTTCATTTTTTCCCAAGTTAATACAAAAACTGAAACCTGCAGCGCTCAAAAATAATATTAAATTCGTTTAATCGAATCGCTCATCAACGCCAAACGCGCAGTCGATTAATGGAATACGATTTACTACCATATTATTATCCAACGGGACGTTATGTACGGCAACAGCTGGTTACAGTGGTTGCCGAGAATTATATGAGAAAACAGAATCTCAATAATTTACTTTTAGCCAAAAGATCTTGGTGGTATCACGCACGTGCGTACCATAATTTTATTACGATATCTACGATCGTTTGGTTGTGATATTGTATCGTTGCGCGTGTTTACGCAGCACAAGGGTTATTCGTTGGTCCTAAGAAAACAGTATAGAGCTTGGGGTTCGGAAACTTTCGACCTTAACGACCATAACCGTGGGTGGCTAATTTTGACGATGACGTGCAGATGATTATTAATACGAGCACACCGTCGGTCGCAAACGTCACGTCATTGCATTACTGAATAATAGCAATCAAAACTATCACAGAAGCGATTATAATAACGACAGTAACAATAGTTGTCTGTAGCATAACATGAACATGAAGAATAACGCCAGCGCCAGTGGCGTAAAATGTGAAGGGCCGCAAGACTTTACTTTGAACCTTTACTTAATACCAGTAGAAAAGATGGTTTTCAGTTTGCCAAGGACGCGAGAAAAAACTTCTTATGCCACTAATTATAGCATTGGAAATTATAACAAACCAATATTTCATAAACATATTTAAATAAAGCTATCGAGGTAACAAATAATTTTAAATTTTTACTTAAATATGACTGTTTTAATTTGTTGATTTTACAACAGTGTTCAACAGTTACGGACTGGAACGCTAAAAAGTATTGTCAAGGAGTATATGCTACTATGTGTACGATAATTTTAATTATTTAATAAATGTATATCAAATAATTACATGATTTATAATATTATTTATTGATTATTATATATATAATATAAAATACCTGATTGACTGATAAAATCAGTTTAAACGATTCACAAGACACAAATGATCTACTTCAAACAACTTTAATTTGTATTTTATGTTTCTATCCAGTGGCGTGTACAAGAATTTGAAATGGGGGGGGGGGGGTGTCATAAATAAAAATATATTATTTTCATTCTTTATTATTACACAAAAAAAAAAAAAAATGCAACCAAGGCAGATATTCATGCTTCGGGCTTTTACACTAAATTCATCAATTATTTGTTCTGTAGATAATGGAATTTCTCGATGTATGTTCATTAATGCCAATCCATATAACCGTGACTCACCCGTCGTATTTCATAAATACGTTTTTAAACTTTAAGAATAAAAAAAAAAGCCCACGAAGGGATATATCCCTCATCATCCACCCCTGAGCACGCCACGTTTTTTATCACACAATTACTGTGTATCATAAATGCATAGATAATTTTATACAATTCTAGTGATAATCTTAATAAATCATCAATAATACAATTTAAAATAAACTAAATTATTTAAGTAAAATAAAGAAATAAAATTGTAATTTATATCGTTTAATTTCATATAAAATTTGCCTAAAAATAAAATATATTTATGTAAATAATAATTGCTACTGATTTTCAATAAGTTATGCTTTTTAGAATTTTAAAAAATGTAACATGTGTTTAACATTTTTGTAGGACAAAGTTTATAGGACATATCGAATTTCCAACTTTAATTTTATTTAATTTTCATGTTCAATTTTTTTTTTTTTTAGAAATCTATTAAAACATAATTTTATATTTCTACAGATACCTCTTAAAGTTTCCGCAAAAAACCGTTGATGATATTTGAGTGAGATAAAAGTCTTGAGGCCATTCCGTAACACCATTCAATTTAAATTGAAATCACCCATAAACAGTAATACAAATCAAAAAAGTTCTAGAACGAAGATTTCAATTTTCGATAATAGGATTGACGATGATATCAGATTCGTTTTGTAAGTCGTGGAGCATGTTATATTGTTCTTCAACCCATCGTATAAATATCTATATAATATATTACGGTTTCAGAGTTATAACTTCGATATTTTTATTCCAACTCTAATCGCAAGGAATTGCTATTTTTCAACTATAAAACTATCTGTTGTAATATAAGAATAAATAAATTATGCAAGTAATTTATTCAAAATCATTTAATATTAAAAAAAATAATATTGATAACAGAAATTAAAGTTCTTGCCTGAAGTATTATTTTGTTGATATTGCAGAATATTAAACACACTTCTGTTATATGCCTGATAGTGATTTCTCAAATATAAGTAAGTGGTAATTCTTAAACATCAACAATATTCCATACAAAAACTTTAATTTTTACAAAATGTTTATAAAAACAATATAAAAAAATACACATCTTTGTTTTTAATTCCAATTTTTAAATCATATATCAAAATGGCAACTACTAGCCTACATAATTTTTTAATCTAACCTGTGCTGCATTTTCAAATTACTTCATAACATTTTGGGATTTATCGGTGTTTCATTTTATTTAGTTGATCTTAATAATATAAATATTAATACTATGTTAATATTATATTCTTATCTAGTATTGAACTGCAGCTAAATTATCAAATGTTTAAATATAATATATATCCATATCAGCATGGGTAACATATCTATATGTATTAAATAGGTACTTATTTTATTGTATAGATTCAGTTGTTAAATTAAACTATCCAAAATAAAAGTTAACCTTCAATTTAAATAAACTGTTTTTTTTTGCTTTATTTACTCTGTTCCGTCAGATTTTTAAAGTTCTATAAATTTGCCTTCTATTTAGTTTGAGCTTTCCATCCATGTGGTATGTATTGTCGTCAGTGGCGTACATACGGGGGGGGGGGGGGGTTGGGTCCAACCCCCCCCCCCGGGGCCAAAAAAAAAAAGAAAACTGTTTTATTATTGATGACGTGTAATATATTCGTAGTTTCATTATTACGTTTTGAACTTAAAATATACGACTATACAAATATTATGATAATTAAATAATTATAGGTGTTTGAAAAGTTTTGTTAACTATGCTGTTTTTATAATCCAATAGTTATTAATTTACTGTAATGTAAAAGTAAACTGTAAGTTGGTAAAAAGGTTGTATAAAATAATATCTGTTTATAGCAGTTATTTATCTTATTTATCTGTGCAACGAAAAAAAAAAAAAAAAGACAACGATTATTTTTGTTAAACTCCCTTCAGAGCAAGATTGAATGTACGCCACTGATTGTCGTTATGTTGAAAATAACCAAAGATATTAAGCATTTTTACAAAAATTGTAGCACGTTTAAGATTCTTGTTGATAGAAATATGCAAATCAAAATTAAGTCGGAAGAGGAACATAGTTTTAACATTTAAATATTACACGGCGAAAAATTGTACAAGTACTAAGTACTAACTCACGTATCGTTGCAATATATTTTACCCGTCAATAAAAAGTGTATAAATGATATAGTTCAAATACTAGCTGGATGGTTCGACGGAAAAGACAGTTTTTAATTAAACGTCGTATGTAAATCGCACGGAAAACATTATAATATATTATTGTTACGTTTCAGTGAAGTTGTTAACATTTGCAAAGTAAACCGATTATCAATCCAGCCGAAAATAATATATATGTATATTGCTAAATTGCGCATAAAGAATATTCTTTCGTAATCAGTACATAATCGTACGCATAATTATCGTTATTTTAATCTACGTTTTTATTCCAATCGTCCTAAACTCGTGGTGCATGTTATTTAATCGTATTATAATAACGTATTTATGCGACTATATTGACATGTACTTATTCAATCGCGTTTCTACCAAACTAATTTGAACTCGACAAACGAAAAAAGAAAATTATGGTATGTACAATCTCTGCGGTCGGATTCGAAACATTTGTTATGATAAAATATTTAAAAAAATTAATTATAGATCGACCGATAGTGTACGAAAGGATCAAGCACAATTTATAATTGTAATCATAAAGCAAGTATTTGAGTCGTTTTACAATAATCTTTGTACAAGTAATTCCGCTTTCATACATAACACACGGTTTTGTGTTTTCAATTTTAAAATTCTGAAAGTTCAACTCCACCGAACACACTATGGATTTATATAATATAAGATTACAATGCTCGCGGGAAACTGAATTAAAACACATTATACGTACGAAATTTCATATCATCCCAGGTGTGCGATATTTTCCGAAATAACTCGTATTAAATGGTTACCTTTTGCACTCACTATTGCTTATTGTTCAGTACGCTATTGATTCACGCCTTAAGTGCAAGGAGCCTGTGGTGCACCGACCTCGGCAGACGGCACCTTCGCGCGAGATAATAATAATAATGATAACAATTATTACTGTTAATATTATTATGATTACATTGAATTAACTAAATATGCAAAAGATGCACTCGGGTACAATACACCTCGAACAACTAGGTCGCGTGCCGCCACAGCTGTACCTTTTTTATTGACATTATAATGAACATAATCATGCAAGAGAAACCGCAATATGATTAGTCGCACAAAACGATATCCTATCACGCAATGGACGACGGTTTAGCGTGTAATATAAATAAGTGGTCCAGAAAACTACCACGCAGAGGCGCCATTTCAGTTTTTTTAAGGGTGTGCAAATAATTTAAGAGACCAATTTTTTCTTACCACCAGGGTCAATCGTTAAAACGTTTATTGTATTTTCACTATAGAATGTTTCGACATAATACATATTTATTGTTCACAGACTTAATGATATCTGTTATCAACCACAGAAAAAATATTATCTGCATCGTAGAAAGAACTATTTACCATTAAGCAATAATATTATTCATTTTATTTGAGACGAATAAAAATTCCGTGTATTGATGTTTCATTGTTTTTAGAAATCAAATATTTAAATCTGAAGGCCAAGAACATAGGTATCAATAAACTATAAACACCTAGATCAATCATAGATAGAAATTTGTTAGAGTGTGTAGTTATTCACTCTACCCCGGATGGCACCCCTGCTAACACGTACCGGAAACGCATTGCAGTGGAGAAGGGACGTCTCGTATTAAACTTCAAACCATTTCTCCTGTGTTTTTTCTTTTCCACCGTTTTTTAATTCATTCGAACAACGTGATTTACAAACATTCAAACAGCACAATAGAGTGGTCAAAAATGACACATACATATGTATTTGTGTGAGTGTGAGTGATAAATTATTAAAGAAATTGTAAATAAAAATAATGATAAAAATGATGGATTGTGCGTGTTGACATTATTTATTTCCGTCCGTGTCAAAAAAACACGATTATTGTTAATGTTAAATCTACCCTTGATGTATAATATATGCGGATGTCGTTTTTTGTTTACATTTCTTTTTTCAAAAATCATACTATTTAAGAACACGTGTCGTGTAAATTATCATGGTTACATTTGTGCATTAAATATTCATAATTATCACTGATAACTTATCAGTATTATATTTACAAATATTATGAAAATTATATGATTGTAAAAAATTGGACAAAAAAAAAAAATAAAAATCTCGCACCATGTTATTATACATTTCCGAATGTCAGGAATAACTGTCGTTAGATTATTGAGTGTAAATAATTTTTGATTAAAACAAATTTCAAATATGTGACATTTTTATTGTTGTCAAAATATAAATAAATCATTTTTCCGATCATAAAAAAAAAATATATATCGAATAAAACATATATTTCTTTATTTTATAATAAAAAACTCATACCATTTATTTGAAATGTGAATTTGAAGTTATAAATATGAAATATATAATTTAATTCATTTTAATTGTACAGTAAATTTATTTTCAGTGTGAATGCTCTACATATTTAATTCATATTAAACATATATTATTCATTTGTTTCTTGATGATTAATTAAAATGTTTTAACTTTGTAAACTTTGAAATACATTCATACACTGACGATTTTCAATCAATATTATAATAATATATATATTTATTATAGTATTCAATAATTTCAAGCTTAAACGTAATGTCATTTGATCCCAAAATAGTGTTTCAAACAAATTTATTTATTAATACAAGATTATTGTATTGATGTAAAATACGAAAATACATAAAAAGTAAAAACTATAAATGAATTGTTGCCACCTTAAATATAGATATTAGATCTTATCAATAGAACTATCTTTGTGGGTTTGAACCAATAATTAAATAAATTTCAATTTAATTTTAAGATATAAGTCAACATTATTTTGAATCTAACAAATATGTGGATAACTTTATGGATTATCGTTTATTAAAATAATAACATTTTATATTTTAACATTTTTTACTTAAAACTGAATATTTAAGAGCACGAATTATGTAGGCTAATATATAATTATTTAATTTTCAAAGTAAAATGATTTTTAAGACCGGATTTTTTAAATGATTTATTTTCACCAAACAGCGATAAAAGAATAGTACAATTAATTTCGACAAAAATCATTTATGAACAATTCAATAGATATTTTAAGCAATGCATAATTGGGTTCCATGACAATATTGCTTCTGATAGTTGCGTGATCAATAAGTTTGTTCAAAAACATATTTTTGTATTTCATCTTTTGTGATTTAGAATTTCAGTTGTAGATCAAAAATATTTTTTTTGTAAGAAAAAATAAAATTTTATCTATAACTCATCAGATGTTTTTATGTTTTATATCTCACATAATTTATGTTAAAAAAAAGATTTTATTTTCGATTGTAAACAACAACAAAAAAAAAAAAAAAAATTAAAATTAAAATACAAATAAAGTGCAACTTTCTAAGAAAAAAAAAAACAAAATAATCTACAAATTGTAACACCGATGAAATACGAACAAATTCTTTGTTTAGTATGGGTGGTCGGTTAATGTAAGCTATTAGCTATCTCTTCGTCTGTTTGTTATGTAATACCTATATTTACCCATAACTTTTCGCTATAAGATTTGTTTTGAAACAAGCGTGAATAGCACATCATAAGGATGGAGTCAGTACCCACAGGCATCACGTTCTCTCGAGTAGTTCACAAGATGCGAACAAGCCATTTTGTCGTTTAGGAATCAAATGAATCCGATGGGGATTGTAAGGCGGCGTTTTGGATTTCTTAAAGCTAGTACCGCTGTTACCGCATGACAGCATAACGCATTGTGATTGTTCACGACCACGAGACTATGAGACCGCGAGAACGTGGTCAAAAGGATAACTATTAAATTCAAATTCGTCGTGAACTATGTGGTATAATATATTCTTAAGCTGTTACACTTGTAAGAGTTAATGCGAGTTCGAGCAGTGTGTAGTTACAGTCGCAGTCGGGTCTGGAACTCAAACGGTTTTCAGGGATCACTCTGAGTCATGCACTCGGCTGGGTATCCGTCATATATGACAGGTACGCACACCACAAACAAAATAATAATAATGTGGAATCAAATGTAATTTTTACGAACTGCATCAGTAAAAGTAAAATTACTGTATTATAATATTAAGTTTAACCCCGCCGTAACTCGTGGATCTATAATTTTGTTTTAAGGGAGGGGGTAAGTTATTCAACAAATTTTAAAGTATATTAAAAAAAACACACATAATAAAATAAAGTTCATGTCCTTAAGTCATAATTGTACATTATAAATAAGATTATTTGACGTGGTTGATCTCATAACATCAATCAGTCGGTTTATTACTCATAGATATTTCAAACGATAAGATAGTCTAGATATATTTTATAAATTCGTTCCCGAAATAATGTTATTAAATCATGTTATTTATAATTTTTACATTGTAACTATCAAAAAACTGATCAAGGTCCTAGGCCAATTGTGGGAGAGGTAGAACAAGGCTCTGTGGTCCCCCCCTTAAATCCACCACTGTTCCTCTTGCTTATTATGATAATAACACACTTACGTAACTGCACCAATGCACGCGTGGATCCAAAGGGATGTTATAGGGGTTAAGACCCCCTCCCAAAAAAAAAAAACAATCAAGATTAGGTCCTTCGTATTTATTTAAAAATTAATATATGCATAAATTGAGTTTATAATTTTTTTTTTTCAATGAAGTTTTTTCTTGCAATAAAAATCTTATAAAACATATTCTATTTATATACATTTAAGCTACATCATCACTTGTTCATAAAATCATAATTTCTATCCAACTTTTAAGAATATTAATAGTGATTATAAACTTATTAATAGACACTGCCGTTGTGGTGGTAGTGGTGGTGGTGGTGGTGACGGTGGCAATATTAAAATCGCTTACCTGAACACATTGTGGCGGTAGCGATTATTATCCAGTATAAACATAACATATTATTTGATAAATTTATGATTTCACTATATAGTTCGTTAATACTATGCACTTATGTACTTTTACTATTAAACATATTATATTCGTATTTATATTATATTGATCATTTTTAAATGAATTACTTTAAATTAAGTTAAATAATATATTATACTTATTGTACATTGTACATGTTAATCATAACATTTATTTCGAATCAGTTATGAATAAACTAAACATAATCGTTTTGTTCGAATAATTTTGACTTAAAATAAACATTGCAAAATTCGATTTCATTCGAATGCCAATTGGATCTAGATATGCATGACGCGCTTTCTCGGAAATTGAGAAGAGTTATAATTTTTTTTTTTTTTTTTTTTATTTATTATAATTAAATGTTTCAGCATATTGCATGCTATTACAAGTTTGTAGGTTACAGTTTAAAAGTTTAGATTACGGTTTATACAAATAGAATATGGAATGGGATTGTAGATAATTTTAATGAGGTTTGTTGATAAAAGATTTAATATTGGAAATAATGACTGCTATGGGAATATTGTTGTTAATTTGCTTAAAATTACAGTTATCAGAGAAATTAATGGATTAAATAATATTTTGAGTTCGTTCAAGATGTTTGACGTTGAATTTGAATTTGAATTTGTAGTACTGGATATTGGTTGGGCGGCTGTTACATTGGCATATGATGGACCGGACGGGGGAGCATGCGATGCATGACGACGTGAGGTGACTTGTCGTTTAGGAATTTCTGTCTTTTTTGGTTTGTTTGTTGATTTTGTCAGTTTTTTGTAAATTATACAACCTTTGTATGAAGCTGTGTGTGCACCAGAGCATAGTGCACATTTAGCCGGAAGGCTACTATCTTTGGTGCACATATCTGTTAAGTGATTTTCGCCGCATTTAACGCATCTAGGCTGCTGACTACAGTAGTTGCGCGTATGGCCGTAAGCTTGGCATGTGTAGCATTGAGGCGGGTTTTTTCGTTTGGTATGTGGTTTTTCAATCAATACTGCGGAGTGAAGAAGTTTTGTAATCTTGAAGATTTCTTTATTGTTTTCTTTAAGAGCCAGTTCTACATGGAATATTGGTAAAGGACGATGGTTCTTTTTGATATTAACCACGCGCGTGGCCGAGTGTCCAAGTTCAGCCAAGGCGTTTGTAATATCAGTTGTGATAGTGGAGTGATGCAGATTTCTGATTACTGCTTTGTATTGACGTTTGCAGTGCGGCCGAAAAGAGTGAAATTCGGCTTCGGTTTCTTTTAAGTAGTCAATTACTATGTTGTAGGTTATGCGATTGTTGGGGCGGATTATAATAAATGATGGTGTAGACTTAAATGAAATATCGTTAGTGCCTGTGAGTGATATTATTTTCTTACTGAATATTGAGAAGTTGGTGACGTTCTTAATGTAGATCGCCGGTATTCGGGTAGGCATAGGTGTGGTTTTAGTTTTATTTAGTTGCTCACAGATTACTATGTTATCGTTTGGTTTAAATACCTCATTTTCAATTTCGTCGTCAGAGACCTTGGCCAATGCCGCGTATCGATTTGGTGATGTATATTGTTTGATTTTCTTTTCTTCTTGTGGTGATGGGCTAAAAGGCGAGGACAAATGCCGTTTTGATTTTTGGGTTTGTGGTGGTTGAGGCGGCGCCATGTTTGGTGGACTCGGAGTAATTACGGAGACCGATAACGGAGCGGACGTGCGCGCGAACGTGTGTTCATGTCGAACGTTATCGCCAGACTGAAGAGTTATAATAAATACCTATGAATATTTTCTGAAATTTTATAAAAGTATAATGGAAAAATTTTGATTACAAGATAAAAATACGACTTTTGCACAATTTTGCGCCCCTTTACAATTCGCGCCTCTGGCGCAGGTACAGTTCGCCATAATCTTGTTATTCGCTTTTGATTCGTTTTTGAAATGATCACCACTGTTGTTATGTTCATTGGCAGGATTAACGTTTCTTGACGTGGAAACGTCCCGCATATTGTTTCCAGGGGCACACCCCTGTGCATACGTGCGTAGATATACTGACAAGACGATACGGTATAACAATACGAGTGCAGTGTAATATAGCTAAAAGCGTACTACGCTTTTAATAACGCGACGATACGTACGGTACGCGACGTGTGCTGGTAAGCTATAAAAGACGTTTAATAAACGCGTTACGACGGGTAGGCACACGCGGGAATTGTATTGTGGACCGGCCGCGGGGAGCGCATGCCGTCGGCTTATTTTTGCGCACAATAGCCGGTCACCGGCGGCCGGCAGTGTTTATTATTTTTCGAAAAATCTCATAATCACAGTTCAAACGACAATGCTTGTATTGATGACAAGATTAATGTTCCGTGTAAATTGCAAATTCCATCGTAATGCCATCGCGCCCCGTCTTGTGCCGAGGAGGTTGACCGTTTTACGAACAATAACGCCGCGCGTGCAGCGCATAATATACCTATTAATAAACCGTGTACAGGTGTATTATGTTCTGGGTATGGTCATCGCACATACGTATACCCGTTCGCAATGGATTAATTTTCCTTTGAAATGTATAATGTCGGTTTTCCTCGTCCGTTCAAATGATGGATCGAACTTCGAATTTCTCCGTAATACTTATGGATTTTTTTAATTACCTATTTTATTTTCGATAAACTGTTCGAAAATCAACTCGTGTTTTCTCATATTTTTTATTTTTGTTCTTACAAACAGTAATTTATTCAAATAAATATTTAGTGCGTTTATTATACGATATACACCGATGATTCTTCGCTTTTTCGACGTAGCGACCATCATCATTATTTCATGCTAATTTTATGTGACCCCCGAAACCAAATTAATGAAAAATTATTATAAAACATGGTTAAACAAATAAACCATAATTATAATAATAGGCACCTATAAATTTCGAAGCAATTATTATTTTCGCTAAATAATGTTACCGATATTTTAAAACAAACTATAATTTAGGTTACAAAATTATTATGAATTGTACTCCTATATTTTTGTGGAAACAAAAATTGAAGTATCATACATTTTTTTATGTTACCGTTAGATTTAGACACGATTGAGATTAGGCTTGATGTAGAAAATGAAAACAACATATTAATTACAATACGTAGTTACGATTTGTTATAGAAATCCCCAAAAATTGTACTGGGGTTCTCCGGGGGGTCGCAATACATATGTTGAGATCATAGTCACATAATAAAACTTACCTAACATATATATGTCTATAATAGTACAACACACGTGTAGAGGAAATATTGTAAAAACAGCTCCCCCAGTTTCACAGTTTATTTTTAACTTTCAAACATTTTTATTAAGTACCTACATCAAAATGTGTTGTAATAGTGTATAAAGTGTGCAACTGTGTATAATGTTATGGTAATAAAAAATACTTTATAATAGTTTCGTATTCGAATACGAGATTTCTAACATTTCTAAACCGTTCCGTTTGGTGTTTGATGAGTAGGGCGCGGAAGTTGTCGGAGTTAAAAAAGGCAAAATATGCATGGAAATATGCACGAAAAAAATTGTAAAATATGAATAAAAAAATGTTAAATATGCAAAAAAAATTTAATTAATATGTAACATTTTTCTTATTAAATATAAAAAAAATGTATTAAGTATACAAAACAATTTTTTTTTTGTTTTAATTAAATATAAAATGTTTAGGGTGATTTTTATGGATTGTAATTTTTTTAATCTAAAAAAAAACAGAATGAAAGTTATTTGAAAAATTATATTTATTTGTTATTAATTCAATAAACATATAGATTATTATTACTGTCATACCTGTAAATTTATTGCATTGGACAATCAGAACTTTCTTTATATTTTCCATATCAAACAAATGACGATTTTCTGAAAATATATTTTTCTAACGCGAAAAACTTCTTTCAACATCTGATGAAGTTATGGTTAAGGTATAATTGTATATAATGTTAGTATTAATAATAAACTTGACATATTGCTATTAGATTAACGGTAACGTCGATAATATTATATAGTGTTCACCTTAGTGTTATAAAGAAATATGCACTTTTTTTCTAAAATTGCCAAAATATGCGAAAAAATGCATTTTTAATTTTTGTATTTAAACTCGTTTTTGTATGGAACGAATTTCTAGCTTGGTGTGCTATAAATTGAGAGTATATAGAAAAATATGCAACTCCTACAAATTCCGAGATCTTTTGATGAGTTTGGGTATCTACCATAAATTTAAATATAGCTAATAAACTATGTTTGTATTATTATAAATAGAGTACAGATTTATTTAAATCGGAAAATCCCCATAACTTAATTGAACTAAAGTTTTACACGGACACAGACTTAATTTAAAGTAAAAAAAAATATTTCATTCAAATATTTTAATAAAACCTGATAATTAACTGTCATGTATGTTCGTAGCATTATTATTATTTTCCAAGAAAGACTCTGGAAAGTAATATACTTTTCTATTAGTAATTGTCTGGATGGAAATATGTTAATGTTAATTTTTTTTTTTTTTGTATTCACTTTGCAGTTCTATATTTTTTTTTCCGTGTCTAAATATCTGTTTGAAGTTTATATAACATTACAAACTATATTTCGTACATAAATATAATATTTATTTTGTTCAATAAATTATCGAATAAATGTAGCAGTCATATACGAGTATACTGCATGCACATTGTACACCTTACCTTATGCTTTGTATATGTTTTAACAAAAAATGTACTCTTTCACATTTACTATATATTAAATTTCAAATATCAGATTAGAAATAACTCCAATTGACGTTGTATTAAATATAGTATATGACTTAACCTATAAATTCACATTTAGAACAATAATTTATGTGATGTTTAAGCACAGTAATTTTGAATCAGAAAAATAGTTTATCTCCTTATTTTATATTTTAATATTTATATTTCGTACGATGTTCATATTGTTGTTTGACGATTTTAGATATCAGTAAAAGTTTTCTAAACAAGTATGCATTTTACATTGGACTTAAAAACTTACCATTTACGTTACGGACTTTTTTCTTTCTTAAAATTTATCATATGACGGGTTTTAATGCGAAGGTGCAATTAAAGTAATTTTATAAGTTAATTTTTTTTTCCTTATAAATTTGAGTCCTATCATTCGTGTAATTTATTTCAACACGACCTCACTTGACCAACAGACAATAACTAATATTAATTTTTTTACTAAATTTCATTAACAATATTTCAGTGTAGCCAATCTCAATGATTGCGATTTCTGTTTATCTTTAAAATAAAAAATAAGATGAAAGTGATAGTTTTTAGATTCTCCGTAAAATATAAGCTCATTGAATAATCGATTTTTAAATACCATGTTAATAGATTTTCGGAAAATGTTGTTATGTATGTATTTTTCCTGGAAGTAATTCATTTTCGATAATAGTTAACGTATATATCGAAATTCCTTCCAAAACGTTTTGTAAGCTATATAATATGTTGTAGCTATACCCTAAAACAGCATTTGGTTCATTACGATAACTTGTCTTAAAACCCAGTGAAATAATTTAAGCGTAGACCATAACATCGATGGAGTAGAAATTATGTTATTTAACTATAAATTAATGCCAGAGATTTTAACTATGAGTGAGTCGATTCTAAAACTGATATGTGGTAGAGGTTTATTTTTATCAAAACCTATATTTAAATCGATACCACAAAAAAAAAAAAAAATCACCAACATAAAATATTAATACCAATAATATCGGTCTCGGTTATATTAAGGGCCCCGCACACGATCAGTTTAATTGTGCATTTTATCTGTGTAAATAACTGAGTATAAATTGTACAGTTATCTGAACTGCTGAACTGAAGGTAACCTACACTCGAAGTTTTTTCTCAGTTATATCCATATTTCTCTCAGTTTTCTAGTTGAGTACAGTACCTACGAAAATCATTCGGTTACCACAGTGTATAGTTCGCGTTTTTAATGATAGGTAATCGAAAAAGAAGACAAAATCCCTCCCCCCCCTCTGTGAATGCGGAATGCATCAAACGATACGCCATTTGATAATTGTCTACAAACACATATTTTGTTGGAGACCTGGAGAAACTGCATAAAACAGAGGCGAATGAAGTGAAATGGATGGAGGATCTAGAGTTAAGAGTGTAAGATAGTAAGTTAGTACTTCAAAAAAATTACTAAGTCTACCTGTTTAGTTATCCACATTTTAGCTATAATCATATACTGATATACTGATATCGATTTAATCTTATTAACGGTTGATGGTACCTGTGCGATAATCGGCTGCATACGTAAAGCCGGCGGACGAGTGTACTTGTGTGTGACTGCGCACGCCCAGACGGCGGCTAACACGCAACCCGTCGCGCGTGATATACCCGTCGTACCGATAACTCGATAAGAGAGAAAGATAAGGAGAGAGTTGACTGTGTGATGGTCAAAACTGATTAAAATCCTAAATTAATGCATATACTGGTTATGAGTACGAAATACCCGAATGTAAAAAAACAATGTTATTGATATACACAATAAAAAAACAATATATATTTCTAATGTGCTACATGGAGGTTCTTAATGTTATGGTTAGTAGATGGTAAATACACGATCAAAGACGATCGACCAAATAAATCAAATAAATAATTTAAAATGCATTCATGTACCACGACCACCAGTGCAGCGTTAAGCTATGTTACCGCCCCGGGGTAAATTAAAATATGTCGCCCTTAAGAAAAATAATATTTTAACTGTCAAAAAATAAAATTATCACACTGAAAATATGTTTAACACACCTAACGGTGCAATTTGCCGAGATTAAATACAACGATATACTTGTAACTGACTATTTTCGAGGAAAAAAACGTACAGGAATAACGAAAATAGGTTATACGATTACAGCACAAGTTTTTAATTCTTATCGCTTTGTAGCATGCAGCGGTCGACTGCGGATTTTTCGTGGTATTTATGAACGAAATAATATGCATTATATTTCATGGTATACATTCAAACAAGAAAAATTATAATTCTATATTATTTTATTTTATGTTGATTCTCAAACATTTTCAGCCCCGGGGAAATTCGCTCCTTTGCTCTCCGTTGAACGCGACTCCGACCACAGCGGGTAAGAAAACATCGTAACACGATACGTGTATACGACCTGTTTCGACGATTGGATGACGGCTGTTCATTATCGGCGTCCCGGGATGATGGTACGGTAAGTGGTAGAACGAACAATACCGGAATCGAGACGACGAGTGGTCCCAAAATAGACCGAGCCAAGGACACCTGTCATAAGCGGACCAGGTCAACCGGGAAGTTGCAAATTACGCACCAAAATGACCAAAGTCGCGGACTCGTGGTCAGTATGGCACTTACGGCTGCGAACAGAGACGCCCGGAGAGGCTATCGCCCCCCCTCCTCCCCGAGATTTTTCATGTAATTTACAACAATTTACAAATTTTATTCAGTATATAAATTAATATTTAACAATAACTCTTTTTTATTATTTTTCAGCACTTTACGCCGTTTAAAGACATGGATTAGAAATAGGATGGGAAACGAACGATCGAGGAGTAGCTTTGGGTTAATTAATTTACACCGCCAAAGGCATGATTAAATGTTTAATCAACAAATTGATGATTCAATCAATTTATTTGCTTCTGACAAAAGGTGATTCTCATTACTTTTGGAATAAAATAATTAAATATCAAGTAAATTCGATCAAATAAAGTTGTTTTATGTTTAAACTTTATTACGCTCCTTCATAAACGTATTTGAACTAATAATGCAATTTTATATCAACTAGAATTAGTTTAGATTTTCAGAACATTATTAATGATAGTATTACAAAATATTAGCATATGAAAGATTTAGTGGGAAATGTTAGTTAGGGACCATAGTTTTTTACTTACAATTATTTTTACTCCCCCTGAGCTACATTTCTGTGGGCGTCACTGACTGCGAGTCATCGGCGCTTATATAGTCGTGGCGTGGAATACGCGGCCCAGACGACGACAAGTACACCGCGGTAGGCGTTCGCATTGCGCACGACGACGAGCGGAACAAAACTTTCGACACAGAATGAGCCGGGACTCGAGTCGCACAGCGATTAAATCGGACGGTCGAAAAAGGTTAAACAAAATATGACACAGGAAAAAAAAAAACACTACCGACGCGTTTACACTACGATTGTATTGAACGGGTGAAAAGACACGCGCGGGTGGCTTTTGGGAGTACGTTGTTCGGAAAAAAAAAAATGGCGACACTAATGGCACACCGGTTCGGCGACAACGCGCAGCGCACACGGAGAACGACGAATACGACGACGGTGATATCGCCCCCTCTTCCCGGGGTACAAAAGTTCATTTGCGTCGCCGGGCTGACCAACATTACGGTGTTAGACGTAACGCGACGACGCGTCAAATTCAAATTTCGATCTGTACCCAACCGTACCTGTATGCCTAAAGTTGATTTTTAATCGTATCGGACTTTGGTTTTTCCATCAGTTGCTCGTGTCCGAAAATCGGGTATAGTTTCGGCCCACGTCTAATAATTTTTATGCGCCTTATCCGACGGCGAACGGCACGGAGAAATATGATAATTTTTATAATTCACGTCAACTGCGGTATAACCAAATGGTTAATTTATTTTTAATGTTATCCATCGAAAATACGACGGTATCGGTGGACAACAAATAGGACAAAATGAGATTAGAAAAAAAATAATAATAATATCGTACAATAGCTCCAATATATTTTTTTGTTCTGGATTTTCTTCCCTAAACCGAAGTATCGAATGCTTTTGCAGATTTAATGCCCGTCGCACCTGAATATCAAACAATTTACAAATTTACTGATCACAATTTAGAAACATACATTGGTTCTAACACGTTTACTTCTAAAATGTTGGCTGAAATGTGGATAATGAGAAGCTATGGACCAAAAGCGTACCCAGGAATTTTTTATAGGGTGGTGGGGGGGTTCCTCATTTTTTTATATAATCTGTTCTCTAATTATAAATATAGTTTAACTCAATATCAACAAATTACTGTTAATACACTATAGTATGGTTTATACATTATAGGTATAAAATGTAATCTATACACTTTGTATATTAAAGATAATGGGAAATTAAAATACATTATATACTATTATTATACTATTTAATATTAAATCGTTGAGTATGTAGAAATTTCAATGGAGGTTCCGGACCCGAAAACCTCCCCTTGGGTACGCCCTTTCTATAGACTACAAATGTAATTTAATTATATCATCGACATTTAAAAGATCGATGATATGCAGCTCATATAGTTCCGGCTATATAGTAATTTATGTGTTATTTAAATTACAAAGGAAAACATATTTATTTATGAAATCTCTTCATAACAAAAAATTAAGGATTTCTCACGAAGACTCAATATCGTATTAATCATTTTGCGTGGTGCTTGCAACTCTGATCTAGTACACACGTTGGTTTTTTTTTTTATTTAATTTTCAAAAACCTTTTTGATGCAACTATAGTTAATTTTGAATAATAATATTATTATTTGTGTAATTTTGCGTAATGTTCAGAGAAGAATCAGAATGTAAAGAAGAATTACTTCTAAGAATTAGAGCACAACAGAGAAATGCATTCAACCGTATAGTATTTTCGAGAAAAGCAAAGGTTTTTTTAATAAATTGATCGAAGTAAATCTTTTTAATAATGAAATTAAATTTCAAGAATTCTTCCATAAAGATAAAGAACAATTTTATTTTATTTAACCATTGGTCAAACAAGATCTTACAATGGAACAAACTATGCAAGTACCGTAAAATGAGGTAACTTTGATAATTTGTATTTTTTATCTAAACATCAATGTAAACAGATGATAATGTATATGAATTATCATTTTTCATATTTTTTCGTGTAGTGCAAAAGGTCAACTGTCAAAAATTAGTTTTAGATAAGACATTGTAATCAATATTTGTTTGTTATTAATTGTTATTTAACGGGTTTGTAAAAACAAATGTTGTTAGCAAAAAATCAAGATCTGCGCAAAGTAAGTACATTTATAAAGACCATAACTTTACATACATCAATAAATTGTTAATTACATATACATTCAAATACATTATTGTGTATTAAATTTTATTTTGAAATGGTTGCGTTATAAACTTTTTTTTAATGTGTGGTAACTTTGATAGTCATTGTGGGGTAACTTTGATACTTTCTATTTTTTTTTTTATAAGTGATTCGCAACCCAAAACGGAAGGCTGATAGTCGGCCATATAAAAATTATGACGAAAATAAACTGGAGGAAGCATTAACAAAAATAGCTGATAGTGAAATATCAATCTTAGCAGATAGCAAATTGTATAAAATTTCTTATGAGACTTCACACAATCGTTATAACGAGAAGCATGTTAATCGACCTGGAACTCCTATTGTATTTACTGATCAAGATGAAATGGTCTTTCTAACAGTAGCCATGAAATGTGGCCAATAAAATAGTCTGACAATAATGACAAGACTGAAAAAGATTATAATTTATGATTATTATTATTAAATTGTTATTATTATAATTATTATTAAATTGTTTTTGTTATTATTTTTATTTTTATTGTAATTTGTTTTATTCAAATATTATAATATAAAGATTAAAGTTGATGTATGGTAAGCTTAAATTAGAATACAATAAAAAATTAAATTAAATAAGTCTAACAGTAATAACAAGACTGAAAAAGAATATTATTTATGGTTATCGTTATTAAATTGTTATTATTATTATTATTATTATTATTAAATTGTTATTGTTGTAGTTTGTATTCTAATTTATTTTATTTAAATAAATATAATAAAAAGATAAAAGTTGATTTATATTTACTTCTATCAATGTTACTTCACTTATGTAATATCAAAATACCTCAAAAAATAAAAGTCAAAAATTTTTTTTTGAGGCATCATTGATAGTTATACTATCATAATATATGATTTAATGTAATCAAATAGGGGGTATCAAAGTTATCCATATGGTGGAGAACATTGATAATTACATTAAATAATTAAAATGAGCGGGAAAAAATTATCAAACATTTTTTTTTTTTTTTAGTTTAAACAAAGAAATTATATAATTTAACATAATAAATTATTAAATTAAAAGTTTATTTTTTTAATATCAGATTAACAAAGCATGATTAAAAAAAAAACTAAGACAAATTATCAAAGTTACCCCATTTTACGATACCCTAACTAAAACCCCCTGACGAAAAATTGACAGTAACTTTAAGGTAAGTATTTTGGGAAATCATATTAAGAAAAAAATACAAATATTTAACACATATGTAAATATTTAATTTAATTTTAAAAATATATGAATACAAGTGCCTTGGTAAGTATGTAAAATAAATTTTGCTAACAACTAATTCAAAATTATAATGTGTGTTTACAATTACAGTTTTACTTGTAAAAAACAATTGATATTTTCAATGCTTGCATGTTTTGTACCAAGCGATAATAATAATAGTGTAAAATGGGCGGAACAAATACGTCAGACTATAAATGTCGCTTATTTTAATGTTCCATGTTTGTCTTCCAATTATCTCCAAAACTCTTCCCTCGTTCGTCTTTAGCGCTAGATCAACGGCAATACATTTTTCACCTTTTTATAACAATATTTGGTTTTCTTCATTTGGTTTCTTGCACTTTTGTTTACTAATTTTTTTATTATCATGTTTATACTTAATGTTTTACCATAATGTATTGTCATTATTTATTCATTCACACGTACAGCTGACTATTATTTCAAAAAGTATTAAACTTTTTCATTTTTTTTTTTTTTTTTTTTGGAATATTAAAATTTCAAATATTTTAACATTTTTAATACAACTTTATTATTTTCGTCCTTATTTTTGTCAGTAAAACTACGATCCACTCTTGATTTTCAAATGGTAAACTATGTGTACATTTTTAAAAATTTGTAAAGTTATTTTTTTCATGAATTTCCACGTTAACGTTTTTATTTTTGAATTATCGGTTGACGAGATTCAAAGTTTTACAATTTGAGTTTTTTTTTTGAAGGTGTTATAAAATTTTTAGTTTGTAAAGCCCCAGTTAATCAATATACACAGTAGCCTCTAACCAGTTGGTAGGTTATTTTTTGATAATATTGTAATTTGTTCGTACTAATAATAATCGAAGAACTATAACAGTGTTAACAATAAAAATAACCAATAACACATAAACAAGAATATCATTTTATGCCGAATACCAGATAAGTATTACTTGTATTTTGATATTATTTTATACAGGGACAGTCATACCATAGAAGAAATAAAATGTCATACTAGGTATTTTTGTGTACAATATTAATACTTTAATTTACGCACACATTAAAGTTAACCGTAAACTTTTAGTATTTTCAACTGTTTACCATGTTTTAAAATATTTTATCATTGTTCATCGTTCATAAAATGTTCGATGTGAATATGTGATTAATTTGAAATCTTAATTATGTAATTTTTAATTCTAAAATGAAATAAGTAATACGTAATACGTCTAAATATGCTTTTTATATTACTATAATTTGTATTGTGTTTAAATATTTTCAATTTATGTGGTACCTATACCTATCATATTCTTATGCATGATCATTGGACACCTAATTACTTGATAATTTCATTTTCTAATTGATTGGGAAGTTTTTAGGCAATATAGATAAACATAAGTAAAAAAAAAGCCCGTTGTGTAGACAATATATATAATGTCCGTTTAGTGAAATGTTTCCTTTATGTGAAGACGATTTTAAAACGTTCACAAAAGTATGTGAACAAATTTCCAAGGAACAAAATGTAAAATAATTAATAAAATAAACTTCAGCGTCTAACTCTTTCCACAATATTTATATTAATTTTGTTACTTATTAGTTATTAATTTATATATATAATATAAAGGGGGCTTTTTAAATTTCAAGCATGCTCACCTCATTTTAAACCAAAAGTGTTTGCATAAGGAAAATAAAATAAACACCATTGCATCTGTACTAGTTTTGTTTGTATTGTGTTTTGTAAACATTTGTGAGTTTTTTATTAGTATGACTAGGTTAACCATTGACAAATGACTTATATACTTAGGTATTAATGGTCGCATCCCAAAACCGCACACTTTTGATAAACCACGGTACAAGACCGAACATTTTTCATGAGTTGAAACCGCACTCTATTTTAGATTATATCTCAAAATTAACGGAATGGAAATAAGAAATGAAAAGGCTAAACATATAAAAACAAAATAATAGTTTTATGCGTTATTGGTACAAAATATTGGTGTTGCCATTTAAAATCTGAAGTTGATATATGTTTATCATGTAAATAAAAATATTAAAATTTATTATTTTATAATACTTTAAAAAAAAAAAAATTCAAAAACATTAATACCTTTTGAAATAATAAGTGTTTTTCGTGAAACGGTTTACCCAATATACAAGATAAATCAATTCGCTAGTATTGAGACGCATGAAGTATTATAAATTGTACTAGATGCATAATCATAAATTATAATAAATCTAATCATAAAAATTAAATAATTTTCAACAATAATATTATAATTTGATTACTGTAGTTTTTTTAGCAATAAAGGGGATTTTCTCTTTACTTTGTCTATTTATTAATAGTTTCGTAGTTTACATTTACATTCGACATAGCATAAAATTTTATAAAAAAATAGTCAATATTAGTTAAGGGGCCCTGTTTATTTATTGCCCGGGGTCCTATCATATTTATTTAAATCACTGGGTGGTTCTACAAGTGACTGCCAGCCGTGTGCACGAGCATTGTTAGGTGCGCATTCATTATTGTCGTTCCTATCATTAACACCGGACGGACGTATTGTATCGACGAAAAGTTAACAACAATTGACCACAATAGCACTGCGTACAAATGTATGGTAACACAAAACGATTACCTACCGTATTTTCGGAATAAAAGTTTCTTCCAATCTGGGTTTTGGCGTTTAGATTTTTTTCTATTCAGATTCCTAGTGAAACGAGAAATATATTAATTGATTTTACGATAATTTTTTTTTTTACGTCTGTTTACACGATTTTGACCAGAAGGATTTATTCGATTATCTATTTCAAGGGGAGTTTTTGATAAAAAAATGTTGTCCAGTTGATATTTTGAAGAGGATCTTCTTTTGAATTCCTTGATAGTTTTTCGAACGATTGAGAAAAACGGAGAAAAAATCATAAACAATTTTAATCAAGCACTCAGCACAACCTAGTACTTAGGCCTGCGCGATAGTCATTCGTTAGGCTCGATAGTCGATAGTGTCAAAACAATCAATTATTTCGATTAATCGATATATTTTAAAGACAAAATGTATATTCTTAGTTTTTACAAAATTATTTTATTCGCCATGTTCAATAGTCAATTTAGTCAATTATTGGATTAAAATAATCTATACTATCGGATAACCCATATTTTTTTTAACCCACGGCAACTTAGGCTATTGGATATTTGGACGTGAGGGGAGGGGGTTGGGTCTGTAGGATTTGAACATACGGTAGGGTGAAACACGTGTGTGCATAGTGTATGTGTGTGCCATGGAGACATAACTTTGTCCCTAAAAATTTTAGATGTTACTAGTAACTTACTAATTATACAATTCAGTGACTGCGACTTATCACTATGCCCCGATAAACCATAGTCCATAGCCCATAGGTACTATTATATAAATAAAAAGTACAATTCATAATATCAAAGTTTTACTTTTCTTTTTAACAAACAATAAATAAGTAAGTAGATTTCACTTAAAACATAATAAAATAAAAATAAAATAACATATCAACTTGACAACCAACATAAAAATAATTAATTTTCTCTGCTTTTAAAATATAAATAAAATTAACAGCTTATAGTTAGTAAATTTAATTTTAACATTAAAATAAAAATAATGAGGAACAGTTTACTCATCAATCTCAAATGTCAATGTTTCATATCTCAACAGACTTAAACTATAGGTTTAGGAACATAGTCCTTGTTCATCGATAAATATATTAGCCGACTCACGTGTTCATTTGAAAGTGAAGCTCTATGATCTGTCACTACCAACACACCTTTACTGATCACTCTTTCAGGCGCAACACTTGTTGCTTGGATTGTTAAATATTTTTTAGCCAGAACACTTAAAAGTGGATATGTACCATTATTTAAAACCCAACATTTTAAAGGGTCTTGCTCATATGACACTTTTGAAAAATCAATGTAAGATTTGAGTTCTTTGTCTATTTTTGATAATATTGTTACTTAAGTTTCTTCATAATCCAATAAAAATAAAAAGAATACATACAACATTACAATTTACAACATACATATAAATATATATTATATTATCTAATAAATTAATTAAGGAAAATTAACAAATTAACTACAAGACTACTTTAATATTCTTACTTTGTTATTGATGGATTCATCAAAAATGGTAGAGAGCCCTGTCTTTTTTTTACTGAGTTATAGTATACAAGCAAATATTTTTGTTTTTATTTCTCTGCACTTTTTATCAGAAGCATTGTCATTATGATTTTCATTAACAACACCGGATAATTTGTTTTTTAAATTAAATATGACTGGGTATATAGCTGTAACATAATTATCTCCAGCCAAATGGTTTGTAATTTCCCGTACTGGTTTTAAAACTGTAGTTATGTATTTTAAAACATAAATTTCTTCATCTGACTAAATTAACTTTTTGTAGTGTCCATTTTTATAAGTTTTCAAAAAAATAGATAATCCTAGTTCTTAATCTAATACTACTAATATTAAATCTAGTAATGATCACCATCTAGTTGTAGAGTATGATTTAATTTTTTTAAAGAAAAACGTTTTTGTTTGACTTCTAATTCTCTATTTGCTTGCCAACTATATGAGAAAATATTTTAAATACTTTGAACTTTGTGTATAGCAATTTGAATGTCTTCAAATTTGAAAATATTACCGACAGCAGTATTAAAAATATGGCCGAAACAGGGTACACGTGTAACTCTCAAATTTGTTATAGCATTTAATATGTTTGCTCCATAATCAGTTGTAAAAGCGCACACATTATTACTTGGAACAGATAAGTTATAATCCAATAATAATAATTGCAACGTATCAGCCAAGTTTTCCTCTGTGTGATCTTCTGATAATTCTACACACCCTAAGTATAAGTATACAGAACCTATAACAGAATTTAAGAAAATTAATAATAATTGAATAATAATTTTGAACTTAAAATATCATTTATAAATCAATTTACCTAAATCATATTTACTATCAATGAAATTAGCAGTTAAAGCCAAAAAATGGTTTGTTCAATCCAGAAAACCAACAATCCGTTGTGAATGATAAAAAATACGTTTTATTAATAATGAACTCAATATTGGTTTTTGTTTCATTATACAGTTTTGGTATTTTAAAATCAGTGATTATCTATCTACTTGGAATATTGTAGCTTGCATTTAGAGCCTTTGTAAAGAGCTTAAACTCTTCTTTAGTTACAATATTGTAAGGCATCATGTCCACAGCAATGAAATAATATTTTTCTAAATATTATGCTAATGCTGCATCAATTTTCGTTTGTGATGCCTTTGTTAAAGTGAATGATGACATCAAGCTTTGATTACTGATTGTATTGCCCTTTTTTACTATGGGTAATATTGGTTACTTCAAAATTAATTTACTTGTTGATGGATTTTGTGAGTTCATGTGATCATTATTTTCATTTTGATTTATCATTGGAATATCTAAATCTATATCTGCATCTTCTTGTATTATGTATTGCGATAATAACTAAAAGCAATGCTTAATGTAGGTCTCCACCAACCTTCATTTAAGTACGAAAGTACGATCCAAAGTTTTGTTTATGAATCTCATTTGAGTCATAAATATAGCTTAAGCATCACTTATTCATATGCATTAACTATGAATACGGCCCTAAATGGGCTAAATATCCAAAAAAATAATTGTATACTCTGTTTATTTTTTCTATGAGCTACCATTATATTATATATAATAATTAATTAGGCATGAATAAAATAATTAAAGTAAATGTATGTACAATTTAATATTCAATATCAAAAATTATTTAAATGCCACACAAACTTATAATGATAGAAAAATAAATCAAAATGACAGTAAATATAACTTGATAAAATAAATATGTAATGAATTGAAAAAACTTAATTGCACAAGTGTTGGAAATCGATATGCACATAGGCATCTTCTGGTATGGTCCATTTCCAAATATTTTGCTTCGTGTCTAGATTTCAAATGAGATTTGGTCGTATTTGTACCTGAATTGGCATAGGACTTGGTGCAAAGTTTGCATATAGCTTTCAGACCACACATGCTTTTCTCGAAAACTTGCCACACCTCACTTATTGTAGTAAATTGTATTATTAATTTTAATTAAGCAAAATAAAGCACTTTTACTATAAGTTGATGGTTAGTCATCAGTACTCGGTTACTACTGTTACTGTAGTAGTGTAGTCTGTTAAAAAAAAATAGCTATCAGTTATCACGGCTATCAATGTATCGATAGTTCCAATTATACCAATTGTATCGATATTTCCGATTATATCGAATGTATAGATATACCTGATTAATCGATACTATCGAGTATAAAAAATGATTAATCGATATATTGACACAGGCCTATTAGTACTACGTCATACATTATTCCATTAGATTATAATTAGATCACTTATATAAGTATTTTATAGACATTTCATAATTTTATTAATAATTTTATGACATTTGTTCTAGAAAATATGCTCGCACTTGAAATGTTTGATTAAAAGTAAAACCTGACTTATTAAGAAATTTAATTCTACTATTAAATCAAAAATATGAACCACTCTTTCACTTAAAATCATTTATATTGATCTAGGAGTTGGACCTTGTTTTTAAAAAGTAATTCTTATAAAATTCTAGTTATATAATTCAATCTTGCCTCAGAGATATTTTACTATTTTAGATTAGAAAAAGTACTCTTTTAATATAAAAAAAAAAAACCTTTAAGGTTAAAAAAAGCTCACAATCACAGTATATTTTTATTCATTTCTATTACATAAGTTACAATAAACTATTAATAATTGAAAAAATTCAACAAAATATTTATTCAAATAAAATATTTCAAGATTATAAAATAATGAAAAAAAAATATACATCTAAACCGAACAGAAAAAACCCGTTTCGACATTTAAAAAAGCTATATTTGAAAAAATCCTTGCTACACATTTGGAGTGTTACAGGAATCAGTATTGAACAGTATATTCAATTTTAATTTCAATTTCATAATGTTTTTCATATTTTAGATATCGTGACCAATGAGTGAATAAATGAGTGGTATTTTAATTGTATGTACTTAGATAATACAGATTATGTATCTATAATCATGTTGGCTATGCAAAATTGCTACGGTACTATATTCGCGACTAATGCGATTTGTTAGAACTTTATCAATTTTATTATTTTTTATTTATTAAATAAATCGTCAAATAGAAATACTTGATCAAATTACAGGTCAATTCATACAATTCACAAGTTACAAATAATCTACTTCAAATTTATTTTTATTTTACATTTCTACCACACAATAACCAAGTACCATAGATATATAGATAATTTCATAAAAATCTAGTGCTAATCTTATATAATAATATGTAATATAATTTAAAATAAACTAAATTATTGAAGCAAAATAAAGAAATAAAATTGTCATTTATACTGTTTAATTTCATATCAAACCATCAAATTGATATAAAAGTATGGATAATATTACTTTAACCACTTCACGACAAAGTCGAAAAATTTTCCATATAGTTTAAAAAACCGTCAATTTCACTAAATGAACATATTGAAGTGAATATCCACTTCATGAAATAAGCGATTTCACTAAGTGGATGCAACATATATATATATATATATATGTCTAAATTATGTTATCGCTATATGTATACATTCTACCATTGACTGGGTTGTGTTGACATAAATTTCGGAAGTAGTACTGTTTGAACATTGTTTGCAGAACGGAAAAATGACAAAATTCGACCGATTTAGATCGTTCGGGACGTCAAGGATAGACTGAAAGCTCAGAATACAGTATGCTCTTGTACTGTAGCTAAGTGCGGAGAGTATATAATGTTTGGCTGGTGACGCGGCGTATTTGTAATAGCAATAGCGAGGCTTAATGGCCAGGAGTAAATAAAATATTGTAATTTATTTATGGGGTCCTAAAAACGGTCAGGTAAAATTTTGAGGGTTTTCATATGATGAAATAATTATATAATATATATATATATATATATATATATATATATATACATTTATTACGTTTCACAAAATGTTACTCCCATATAGTTTTTTTAGTTTTTACAAAAAAATATTGACTTTGCGAAAAATGTAAACGAACACCTTTTTTTACTAAATAACAAATTCTACAAACAATTTTCTAATGACTTTTGAAAAAAAACCGAAATTCGCGGGATAATGTCTAAAATGCTGCAAATTTTTACGTTTTTTTCTAAACTTTGATGTTATGGTGTGCCCTGTTAATCATATTATACAAAGCTAAAATGTTGTGGATCTTATTTTCAAACTCAATGAAAAAAATTCCCAGATGGTACTCCTCGAATTTTGAAGAAAAAAAGCGTTCATATATAAATAACGGGCACTCTAATATTCTTGTATATATTATATAATTATTTCATCACATCAATACCACCAACATTTTACCTGACCGTTTTTAGAAAAACATAAATAAATTACAATATTTTATTTACTATCGGGAATTTAGCCTCTTTATTGCTATTACACAAATTTTAAAACTTAAAAAAATAATATACACCTCAATATATATATATATATATATATAATTATAACAATTTATAAATAATTATGTTTTACTTTTATACATTTATATTTTATTGTATTGATTTTATACATTTATGAGTATTAAACATTGAATAATTTTAATTTTAGCTACATTTTTTATTATTTTATTATTAATTACAATAATACTAGTATTGTATATTATTATCAATACAGCAGTGCAAAGGTTTACTACGTTACGTTGGATAAAATTGTCACATGCTTTTATACATGGGTAACATATTATACGCATTTATATAATGGTTAGAAATATTTATGTTTACATACAATAACTATAGATACAAGTTTGTCAGTTTGTTAGTGCTTCTATTGATCATTATATATATTGTTTATACTGTCAATACTTATAATCCATAGCGTTAAAATCGTGCAAATGAAATTCAATGTATCCAAAGTGTATTAACGGTGATGTGATGAAATATAAAGAGAAAGTTTGAACCGTATTATTCTTACCTAAATCAATTATAGTTTACCAATAGTATACATCCATTTAAGAATAAGTTGAAATGTGTTTTCTCTTTCAATAACAACTGTGTAAAACTACATGGAAATACAACTGATTGCACTACCATCATAATATTCTTTGATAATTCATTAATTTTTTTTAAGGCAATACTTTTGACGACTCTTTAATAAAAAGATTGCACGGTATTTAATCAGTTTTTCAACTTTAAATTTTATGTATAGCAACGTTCTTAAATTTAATATATCTTTATTTATTTTGGCTGGTTCGAAGCCTGTCAAAAAAACAAGGGATATTTTATTTGATAATTTTGTATACTTATGACGTTATGGACACTTGTCACGTAAAAATGCCAATTTTCTCAATGGTGATCCCTATTTCATTATCAACTGTTGACGAGAGTAAATTACGAATATCACGTTGCTTCGTATTCGTAGTTTTGACCATGTGATATTCAATTGGTTATCCGGTAATTTTTTTACTACAGCTCGGTTTAAGTCTGAACTAGTAGTTCGAATTCACAAATCTTTTAGAGATGATTTGAAAGTAAAATTTTCCGGGACAGTAAGGTTTTAGCGTGATAACAACCGTCCTTTGCTGGTCATTTCAACAATATGTTAATTCCCACTACTAAATTAATATCTGCTGATAAAGGTACGTCCTTGTATATCTGCATCGCCTCCGTTAGCACAACAGTCCGAATTCACAGTCACCACCGGTCGGTCACAGCATTACATAGCACCGCTAGATAAAAATTAATGTTATTGTCGTTCGTGAATTATATATTGAATCGTTTAAATACCTATATATTATTATAATCTGTATTTTTATTTTCTGTCTCGCTGTCTATGTTCAATTGCCGTACGTGAATACGTCCGTACGTCATACTAGTTACGCCTGTTACATTGTGTGACGGGTGCACCGTTTTCTTTTTTTTTTCATATAATTGTTATAAGTAGTGGGCACGAACCGCCGTCTATAATTATTTTATACTAGCGATCAGCCTTGGCTCCGATTATCTGGATCTGCAATAAAATAAATCTGTAGAAATTTGTGATAAACCGGTCGATGTGGTAGTAAGCTCCCAGCTAAGTACACTTGCCTTTAAATTTTAAATTTTGGCATAATACCACAATTGACGAATTGCTTACTCTTGAAAGAGGTCATTTGAAATGTGTTATTACAACGGTGTATATTGTGCATGAATTATTTAGATTTCGAATGGAATGATCACCCGTAAGGAGAGAGTGAAGTGGTTCAGGTGGAGAAAAAATATATTCTAATTTTACTTTTCCTTGCAAGCAACACATGCCATTCGATTCTTCATTGAATTTCAATTCCGAGTAATGTTTACACATTATTGAAATGGTACCTATTGGTACTATACAATCGTCCTTGTAAGGAATCGAAAGATCGTAATTCATGGCAGAATTTTCTTTATTTACTTATGAATTAGTTACTCTCTCGGTTAGATTGTCCGTTTTGTTCGATGTAACTATATGTCAGTGTGGACGATTTTTTGGTTCTCTGTATTCGATGTCTATTCCTATCCTGGCTAAAGCGAGCCTCACGTTCCGTTGACGATTCTTCATCTCTTGCAAAACGTGCTATTTTGGCATTCATTGTACTACGAACATGCTCAAACAACGACATCTTCCAAAAATGAATTAATAATTTCTGTATAAAGTAAGTACTATTTACTCAATTCAGTAAATAATAATAATAATCTAATCTTATTGTCATGATAACACACCGCACACATAGTACAATAATACAGTCTTCAGTCTGTTCTTTTTCTTTTTTTACAAAAAAACCTTCCTCACGAATCACTTTATCAATTAAAAAAAAAACCCACGTCAAAATCCGTTGAGTAGTTTTAAAGATCTAAGCATACATAGGGACAAACGAGAGACGACTTTGTTTTATATAATACCATTTAAAGATATAGATTTATTCAGACCGTACACACACGGCGGCAATTTGTGAATTTATAAATTACATTTTTTTAATTATTTAGACTAGATTGACTAGTTGCAGCTGCCCAGACCACGCACCGATAACCTGTTAGTGTTTTATTCACTTATTGTTATTTATATTGCTGTTGGCTCAAAAGGGCTGCTATATTTCCATTTATTGTTATTTGTTCACCACATTCTACCAATTTATAACCATTTTTTACATTAGTTTAGTTACCTCTCCTTAATCTTAAACACACATACATGTTCCCACCACCATAGAACCGCTCTCGCAAGACTTGCTCGACAAACCTGTCTACTTCCAGTTGAGTGCTGTACCCTTTACACACCATGTTACCGACTGATTCGGTATCGGTATTTAGCGTATTAGGTAGTGCGTAGGAAGCAAAAGCTTTCCGAGCATGCATAATATTATTTCATACCCCTGGCCAAACAAATATCTCGATGAATATTGTATATTATACAAGTTATGCAGATGAAATTTTAAAATTTGGAAACAGTGCACACACGAATCATGTATTTGTACAAATATTTTACTTTTACTTCTAGTATTTAGGTATTATGTATGCATGTTTACGTTCAACTGCATAGCCTAGGTTGGAATATTATAACGTGTAGGTATTATTTTTTATTCAAAATGCGTATGTATGCAAACGAGACAAGTGTCGAATAAATATATTATATTGATGAGAAAATAAATATCAATGATAACGAAGTATCTGAACAAAATTCACACATAAGCGTGCGCAGACCTATATATCAGGAGGTGCCTACAATACTTTTGGGTTATATCTTAATAAATTATATTGTATAAATCATTAAATAAACATAACTTTAATTTTTAATTTAATATTGTGGTATATTAATCCCAATGACCATATATTTTCCTTGAATCTCGTATATTTTTCTTAGATAGTTTTAATTATTTATGATTAGTACTTTTGTAGTCAATTGTAGCTGTTATATTATCAAAATAAGTTTTTACACAAACATTTATAACATTTTATTTTATTTTTTCTATCTCGAAACGTCATTTATTTTTATCAAGTAGTTAAGAATAAATTGCATCTAATTTGAGCAACATCAATTAAAATACAGGCTCCTTACTCTTAGATTTAAAGTTTAGGGCCCAACTTATGACTTTTGAGGGGTATCCAGGCACACCTGATATCCCTCGTGCGTACGCCTATGGGTTCACACTACAATAGTATACATATAGAATAAGTCGATTTTGAAAAAAAAAACCTATATCGAAAAATGATCAGGATTTATATCGCTACATAATTTAGTAGTTTGTACTTGAATAAAAGAAAGGAGAAAAAACCCGACTGTCCGAATACTTTGTTCGCCCATAGCAGTAATTTGTTAAAAAAAATAATAATAATAATAATATTAATAATATGGCCAGCGTAAAATATTTATAAAATTAACCCCTGAAAATTAAACCAATGGTGTTGTTTTCCGTAGTAATAAATTGGTCATTTTACCATTGACTTTTTCAAGTCAAATTTAAAGGCTAGTCTTCCACATATCGGTGGTTACGGCCGGCATTAAATAAAATAAATATTTCAATTGCGCTTGCTACAGAGAATTCATTACAACAAGACAATCAATAGAACCATTAGGAAGCTTAAAGAGGAAACATAAATCTAGTTTAGTGTGCGCGTACAAACACGCAGACACACTCGCAGGGTTTCTAACTTAATAACTTTTAACTTGTGGTATGGTTATGTTGCCTGAGATTTTCCCCGTTAGCAGTGCAAACATTACGCATAAATATCGCTGGCATACAATCCCTTTCCCATGCTCGCCGAGGTGACGGAAATCGACAGACGGACAAACTAATAACGAGCCGACTTAGACGAAATTAAGTCAAAAAAGTTTTTAAGATTTGAAGAGCACAATTCATATACATACATAGCTAATACTGAATGAGGTACTTATTTCCCCTCGGACCTTAAACACGTCGAAACAGACATTTGCTTAATACTTTTTCCATTCGAATAATGTAAAAAATGATTTCCTTGCGTTCTAAATCGAATATAAAGATACGGAAAATATATTAAAAACACACACACGCACACATATAAATTTATATTCGAAATTACTTTAGTTTGTTACATTTTGAAGCCGAGTCGACGTTTTAACATACCTATGACTGTTTGAGAAAAATACAACGATTCCCACGAAAACCTTTAAAAGTTCGTGACGTATATAGAGGCGTACACTACGCCTCAATAATATCAATATTGTTATTTAACATTTCGTATAACTTAATAATATGTTTTTTTCGGACCACGAGAACAGGGAAAACAAACTGCTGATTCAATGCCGATTATGTGGGCGTTTATAAATAAATCATTTGTCAAATACTTTTATTGGGGTTGTAAACGTGCATTAATTTATTTTCGTCATATTACAATCGGACAATCAAATACAATGTAACAATCGAGTCCTTCAAGTTGTTGTTCAATACGCGAATAAAATCAAAACGAATAAAACATATGTACGCCAAGACTGAAATATTTAAAAAAAAATATATATATATATATATAATACACATTTATTTATTTATATATTAGAATTTTTTTTTAAATTTTTATTTCTTAATTATTTTATATTCAAACGAATTCTAAGAATTTATTTGTATTTAAATGATGGATTTTAACAAACAACCATGACAAACGATAGACAATTTCACAAATAACTGGTGTTAGTAACAATGTACAATTGTGAAAATTGGATCACATATTAATTTCGTACAAAAAACACAAAATGTTTTAACTGTTATTGACGAAAACTTACCTAGATTTGTTCATAAATTATGAACACATACGTATGAAAAATATTATATTCATGTTTTTATTTTAACATGTAAAGTTGATAATTATTTTCATCACAAGTTACATTTAAATATTGGAGTTTTCGGTGCGCACTATTTTGCATAGGTTATACGCATAAATCATTCCCAGGTCACCGTCATCTCATTCTCTCTCACGATACCTCTTTTGCATTCACACACACGATCTTTCTCTCTTTTCTATTTTTCTCACATTGCATATTGAATCATATTCTAATGTGAAGGCATCATAACATACATCATACTTTAAATGTTCCCAAGTGTAAACCTAAAATAACCGCAACAGTATCTCTCTTTACCTGTACTAATTGAGTTGGAGAATACCAAGTTGCAAAAGTTCCATCGCAAAATCAAAATCGTTTGTTACCATTAATATTATTTGCATGTAAAACATACGTATGGAGCCGTTGATTTAATCGACAAATGCTGTTTAAGTTTTAAAATAAACACCAGTGTTTAATATTGAAACTTGCGAATTGATATTTAAGTTCACAGTTGCTCGAACTACAGTTAACTTACTATATGTTTCAGTAATTAAATAATAGTATTTTTTTTTTATAGTTTATGATTACACGGTGCTTGAAAATGTCACAAATTAAACTAAGTTCCTATGGTGATTTACGGTCTTCTGATTTAATTACGTTCATTATATAATTATAAAACATCAATTTATGATACGAATCATTCAAAATATTGGTTTTTATAAAGTTTTTTTTCTTTTGTGTTTTTATAAATGATTCCTAAAGCTCACACACATTGCAAAAGTTATGATTGATAAGTTTTTATAAATATGATGTATAGAATCACCATAAGTTATTTAAGTCGAGGGATTTTGATATAAATTTAAAATAAATATAAAAATTGAGAATACTCACAGTTATTGAAAGCCCACTGGTTTAAGCCAAGCCTGAAACAAAATATTTATATATTATACACAATATTCGATTATTCATATAGGGTACTAATATAATATGGATTTATAAAATACGAATATGTTTTTTTGTTCTATAAAAAATAAATAAATAAATAAAATAAAATAATAATATATAGTGAGTATGGTACAGTTTAGTTTGATTTAAAATGTCAGTTCACTAGAATAGAAGCTTTAAATTTTTTATTTTTATTTTTATTTTCCTTGCACTTTTACACAATACAATATTAAGTAATATTTATAAAATTTACATACTTAAATCACAGAATAAAAATATATTCTTTAAAATGTTTTATATTATGATTTTTGATAGGCATATATAAAATAAAGACGTTTGTCAAGAGCATTGTTTTTTGTCGACCAGTAATTATAATAATTATAATAATTGTAATTGTAATTTTAATTATAATACGATTTTTACAGCAGAATTTATCTGAAAAAAAAATGGTGTTGCATTGAACAGTTCGTAATTCTATTCACTGGAATAATAGAGGTTGATAATTCTATTGTTTTTTTTTATATTTTTAATTTCCTTCTATATCATAAATCGATTCGAGAAACATACGATTCAAAGTTGGTTCAGTAACGTATATTATTTTTACAAAGTACTCTTTTAAAAATTTATTAGTTTTTCTACAATATTTTTAATAGGGAAAAAATGAACTATTAATCAAGTAGAAATTTATATATAGCGAAATCTATCAGAGTCAATTAGATTTGAGGAAACGCATATCTTAAAAAAAATAAAAGGTTGATTACTTCCGTGATGAAAATCGGAATAGGTGAGATTTTTCTTCTTTAACTTATGTGTGATTACATTTCGCGGAGCCTGAAATTATATTTTGGATTGACTATCGCTTTTAATCATTGTTGTTAGCACACATTGGTTCCGGTTAAATGAATTGCGATTAGTACTCGTAAATTAATAATTTCGTTTTTTGACAGTGATGGGGTTCTCGGTTGAGGGAGTTCAAAGTCATTCGTTACGCCTTATTGATTGAAATAATGTGAGATATTTTTAGTGTGCTCGTTATTGTTTACAACTTGATCGTTAATTACCATAATTGACCATACGAATCCAACCGTTTTATTACAAGCAACGCGCCAGTCGACACAACGGCGTCACCGTCTAACGTAGACACCAAAGGTCACTGTACGTGACGGTGCTTTGGGTTCTGCTTAATTTTGGATTTAATATTCTTTGAAAGGCCACCGGTAGATTTTGATAACGGACCCAGGAATGAGGCAAATGTTTAAAATATACGTTGGTTGATACAAATCACGCACTATTCAGTTGGGATCTACAATTAATTACACTGAAATGAACTCTTAGTTCGCACGAAAAACAAAAACCTTGTGCACATTTTCAGGTGACCACATGTGAGATAGCGTATTAGTCTAGAACTCTAAACTATTAAAGTTTTGAAATAATTTATTATACGAACGACACTAAATGCTAACGTAAAAAGCGTACATATCCCACATTTGCCTACCGTAATAATAATATGTAACGTAATAAATGTGCATTGTACGATTAAAGCAATGTAAAAACTTTATGCCATATTATATACTCAATTTGATTCTATTTGAAACTGACAATATAATGTAATTTAATTTCAAATTTAATACCATTTGTAATATTTCCATTATCTTTTAAAATATGTTAAGAGAACCTTAATAGATCAAATCAAAAGGATTTATTTTTTATTTATTAATAATCATATAATGGTTGTACAATTTCTTTTCAATTAATTATGTTGAAATCCGTCGTTTAAAAACGCTTAGTTAATGAACGCTTTGAATACATATAAGTTCAAGAATTTGATATTACAGTTATGATATTAAAAAAAAAAAATCGCAATCTGACGCTGACTGTCGTTATCACAATGGCTGTCGACGGCCGCGTCTATATTTTCTGGTCAACCGCTTCTATCGTTTAATTTCCACCGACCATCATTGTTTGGTGATTCATATTTGCCGCCGTTGCATAATATCAGAACGCGGTTTTGGTATCGTCCGTCTACGGTGGTATTATTGCCAGGGCCGGCGGAAGGCATGTGCGGGCAGTGCATTCGCACAGGGCGGGAATATTACAGGGGCGGCAATATGAGCAAGAAGATAATTATGCAATACAAACAATACAAATAAAAATATGCTTAAAAGTTTGTGGTAATTTATTTTTTCTGTTGTATATTATATTAAATTAAAATTTTTTATGTGAGCACGTCATCAATATGTGTTGTGCGCTATCAGTAATTAATAATTATTGCCTAGGTACCGTATTGCTCACCTGCCGCCCGAGACAAACCGATATAATTGTGACACATAAATGTACATTAGACGGACGTCGCGGCGGCTTTTGGACTAGGTGACGGCGCGCGGCGTACCACGTATCGATAATGCACCAGGCATTATGAAATATACCAATATAGATGGAACGGGAATCCCTGGTTTTTCGTTATCGCACCGCCGCCGTCTCAATTCATAGGGCAACGACTGTAAGATGTAACAACTGTAATAGACGACATTAATTGTAGTTCGACCACTGACTAACATACACGTAATACATTTACAGCAGCCTAATGACAGACAACGAACAATAATTAATTATTAGTTATTACATTGTGATTTGCGAGGTAAGTTAAGATTGTTTATTCTTATTCGAAATTACACTAAAAATATAAATTACTTATAAGTAGGGCTCGGATTTTAAAGTATAATAAATAACAAAAAAGCTAAAATAAATTGGTTTATTTGGAATCAGAATGACGTGAAACGAATTTATGTATAAAAATTTCATACATAAAATAAGAAACATTTGCTTAAAAATCCTAGACCTGCTTATAAATATTAGATATTGAATCATTGTAATCATCATTGAATCATAATACAATACAATTTTTTAACAATAATTATAATTTTAAAGATTATTTTTAATTAGGGCAGATATAGTGAGGTGCTGTGTCTTCTATAATTTTAATATTTTAATAAATATAATTCATAACCCTAGGGTCTAGGGAAACTGTATAATTAAAATTTATATTGTTTTGCTACATTAAATAACGCATATTTAAGTATTTAAAAAAATTAAGAACATTAGAAAATTGTCTATATAATTTCACTGTATTTTTTTACGACTTTTAAAAAAAAAAAAATTATCCTTTTTTAGTTCATTCGGATTTGATAAATATGTCAGATAGCAGGCAACGTCTTTCGGGTTGTGAATATAAAAAAAGGAAAGCTGAAAAGGAAGCAAACATAAAAAAACAAGCAGGATCATTAAAAAAATTTTTCCAAAAGTCTACTGTTCTACATGAATCTATATCTGCGAGTAATAACATAATTACTTATCATACTCAAAATACATCTACATAAATAGTTATAGATTCTGTTATTCTAACTTCTGACCAAGTTGATGAAAATCCGATAGAAACCGACATTGCCTTTACTAAAACGTTAACCACATTAAACGATTCTTCAAACCATTTAATTTCATCTGAATCTAAAGAACTAACGTTAATTATAGGCACTGATCCTGCAACTTGGCCATTTTTTTTAAGCGATAAGTTAAAAACAACAATCGTTGAAAAAGGTCCTCCTTCACCCATTCTCAAAACTTTCGTATTTCCTTTGGATGACAATAATCGTAGATTTACAGTTTTTAATTATCAACGTTGCCTGAGTAACGAAGAAAATGTTCTAAGAACATGGCTTGTCTATTCCTTATCCAAGAAAGTTATTTTTTGCTATTTCTGTAAACTGTTTTCAATTTCAAAAACTAAACTAGGAACAGATGGATATAACGACTGGCGACACGTTTCTATTATTTTAAAAGAACACGAGACATCAAATTCCCAACTTAGAGCACATCAAACTTGGATAGAATTTTCTTCAAGATTAAAAGATAAAAAAACGATTGATGACTCTAATCAACGCATATTTGAATCGGAAAAAAAATACTGGAATGCAGTTTTACAGAGAATCGTGTCAGTAATACAGCTTTTAGGTCAACAAAATTTAGCATTTCGGGGTTCATCAGATCAACTTTACAAACAAAACAACGGCAATTTTTTAAAAATTATAGAGCTTATGGCGTTATATGATCCTATAATGTCCGAACATGTTAGACGAACAATGAATACTAAAAATAAAACTCATTATTTGGGAAAAGACATACAAAATGAAATCATAAGTTTAATATCCGGTGCTATTAAGACACGCATACTTAATATGGTTAAGGAAGCGAAATATTTCAGTATAATTTTGGACTGTACTCCTGATTTAAGCCACGTTGAACAAATGACCATTATTATTCGTTTTGTATTTGTTGAATCGTCAAAAAAAGAGTCAAATGTTACAATTTGTGAACATTTTCTCGGTTTTATTCCAATAGAAACTAGTACTGGAATGGGCCTTTCTGATATTATTATACAGCAGTTGAAGGACTTGGGAATTCAAATTGAAAATATGAGGGGCCAGGGATATGACAATGGAGCGAATATGAAAGGCAAACATTCTGGTGTACAACGAAGAATTCGCAATATTAATCCTCGCGCTTTCTTCGTTCCTTGTTGTGCAAATTCTTTAAATCTTGTTGTAAATGATACAGTTAAGTCATCAAAAGAGGCGATTGAGTTTTTCGATATTATTCAAAAAGATTACGTTTTTTTTTTCGGCATCTACACACCATTGGCAAATTCTTTTAAGACATATTACAAATTTAACGGTAAAGCCATTAAGTCAGACAAGATAGGAAAGTAGAATCGAAGCACTTAAACCTTTTTGTTATCAAATAGGAGAAATATATGATGCTTTATTCGAAATTGTGCAAGATAAAAATGTGGATTCTATGACTAGACATGAAGTTGAATGTCTTTGTAAGTATATTAAACAATTTATGTTCCTTTGTTCTATCACTATTTGGTACGATTTACTTAATCAAATTAATCCTGTTAGCAAATTAATGCAAACAATTAATTTTGATATCAGTGCAGCTATACAAATATTGGAAGCATTACTATCATATTTGAAACAGCAAAGACTTGGTTGCGATAATTAATTTGATAAATATGTTTTTGAAGCTTCAAAAATGGCATCAGAAATTGATGTGGTGTCTGTATTTGAGCAATCGGTTGGAAGAATCAAAGCACGTCGTGTTAAAAGACAATTTGATTACGAAAACGTGGATGAACCTATCATTGATCCAAAAATTAATTTTTAAGTTAACTTCTTTAATAATATATTTTATATTGCCATTAATAGTGTAAATGATAGATTTGAACAGATAAAGGAGCATAGCGATTATTTTTCTTTTCTTTATGACATAAATAAATTAAAAGATATGACATACGATAACCTATTAAACCACTGCAAAGATTTTCAACTATTTTTAACAGATGGTAATTCAGCCGATATTAATGGACTTGAAATGGCTGATGAACTCAAAGTTATAATACCAATGGTTGAATCTAACTTGTCTCCGATTGAACTTTTAAAGCTTATAATTAATATTGGATCATTTGCACCAAATGTATCAATTGCTCTGCGTATATTTTTAGCTTTACCCGTAACTGTTGCAAGTGGTGAAAGGAGCTTTTCTAAGCTTAAGCTAATAAAGACCTACCTACGCTCAACAATGACAAATAATCATCTTAGTGGACTGGCTATGATAGCTATCGAGCACCAATTTTGTTAAGAGTTAGACATTGAAGAAATTATAAAGGATTTCTCAAACGCAAAGGCAAGAAAAGTGTTTCATTAATAGAATTCGTATAAAATTATGTAAAACGTATTTGTTTAATTTTAAATAAAATAAATGGACTATAGATAACTTTCGTTTTTAATTTTTAATATTTTTTTGGTTCTGTTAAAATAACTCGTTTGCACAATAATTGGTAATTGGTTAGGTTACCAGTAGGTTCCACTTATATTAATTATGTGAGTTATTTTTATATTGACATCATCCCAAAATGTTAAAACAATAACACCTATTTAAGTATTCATAAAACTAATATATTTACTCAATTTATATGAATTATTATTTATTTTTTTTTAACGAAAAAAATATATGTATATGGGGCGGCATTTTTATAAATTGGTACAGGGCGGCCAAATACCTAGCACCGGCACTGATCATTGCGTACGAACGCGGCACGACATTGCCGACCGAGCGAAAAAGCGTGCGTGTGTGTTTTCGTTTTTTTTTTTTTTTTTTTTTTTTAATTTTCAGTGCGACAATTGCGATTTTCGGTATATTTTTCCTACAACCGTTCTCTCGCGACTCCGTCGGCAGACGCACCGTGGACGGCTGGTAGAAAATCGTGATCCATAGTACGTAGGAATCGAATGTTCGTCGCAGCATTCGTGTTCATCGTTTACGACCGCCATTTTTTCGCCGTGTACGCACCTACCGTTTACGGCCGACACCGCTGTTCTTTCGTAGTTCGACGTGAGCGACCATTTACAATATCGCCGTGTAATATCGACGCGATACTCAGCCATTTATATACGCACGTAGGTAGTACGTGTTCTTCGTCAACAATCGTCGTATAGTTGCCTGCTGGGGAAAAAAATGTCGTCTTCATTAGTGCCGAAAGCATATATAAGTTTTCGTAAGCCGTCGTCGTACTTCGCAAGGCACACGTTTGTACTTGCGTGTGCATTACTCGTCGCAGCTGCTGTAACTTATTCGTACACCTAGCCCATCACGGAAAAATCATTTTTCCGCGTTAGTCTACATATGCGGACACCGGTCGCAGGAATTCCCAACCGTTTATACGTCTCCGTACGAGTGCCTATTTTGCGTGTGGAGCACGAGCCCGTAGCCACAGCTGCACATCCGCCATTTGTTGACATCGTCGTGAACATGTTACGAGACGTAGATCTGCACGGTTCACTGCGACGTCCAGAATCTCAAAACTACCATCACTACTCAATCTCGGTCAGTTCAGTTACATATGCATCTTTTTGTTATTATAATTGCATAAAGGTATTGTTCAATCTACCTTTGTATATACATATATATATATATATATATTAGTTATAAGCGCCTCCCCCCTCTGACTCATAAATTTGTCATAGTTTTTAAATGATAATTTAATACATTATTTGTTATTCCTTTCAATCCGAAAGATTTTAAAAAAAAAAAAAAAGGTTTCCTATTAATTTTCTGTTTTTGATATTTTCCAGTGGCGTATACAAGGGGGGTGTTTGGTAGATATGACACCCCCCTTGAGTCGTATCATATATTACATTATTATAGGAATATAGGTGAATCGATAATACAATATGAAATATAAAATTATGTACAATACTAATTACATATATATAAGTTAACATTATCGCGAGTGTGACAATACGAGACGAAAATTATTCGTTTACGTTTTCGTGCAACACAAAACGTTTAATAATTATAGGTATTGTAGCATCGAATACTGACATTCGAATAGTCAAATATTCGAATAATTTATGGTAAAGCTATCCGAATTCGAATATACATTACATCTCTATTACAGACATTATGTATACATATTAATTAATTAAAATAAAAGTTTTAGTTTGTACGTATTATATATAATATTTAATAATTATAATTAAGACCCCCCCTTCAGAAAATCCTAGCTATGCCACTGATATTTTCAATTGATTTTATTGATTTTTTATTTGATATTTCAAACGACTTATCGTAGAATCCAAGAAGAAAATATTGTAGCATGGAAAAAAAAATGTTCTGTTACTGTTTTTATGACCTTATCATAACACAACCGTACTTCAATGGCCTTGTAGTTTAAATTTGTATTTACTGTTTCTATTGAACATGGTTCAACATTACTACACAACACCTAAACGTATTATGTATATTGCAATATTTTCAAAGGGTAGAGAGAAGGATATTATTTACTTTAATACATTTCAGTAAGCAGGTATGACATTTGAATAATATACACGTACTGCACTCATGCCACACTAAATTACATTTGTCACTTTTAGCCGATCTCTTACAGGTTCCCTGTGAGAATTACCCGTATATTTATAAATATACTAGCTGACCCGAAAAACGTTGTTTTGTCATATAAATTATTTCTAGAGAATATTTTGCTAGAAAAAAATAACTAATTTAATATAAGTGTGTAAGGATGTGGTATATAAGTGGAAGAGGTATGAAGTGCTGTAAACGGTGACGAAATATAAAAATTAAAAAACATCAAACATTTATTTTTTAATAATTTATTAAAATTGATCATTTAAAATTATATAAATCGCTGATTATGACAATATTAGTAAAAAAAAATATCAATCCCTTTATGCAATAGAGTGTACAATATTTTTTGCTATCCCATCTTTCGTTAACACAAACAAATTGGATGGTTCGAGAGCACACCACGTATAATTGTCCGTGTGAAAAACATGATGTGCTCAAATTCAAGCCACAAACAGACATCGTTTGGCCTTGAGACTTATTTATAGACATTGCAAATGCCAATCTAATTGGAAATTGAAGGTGTTTAAATTGTATTGGCACATCTGTGGATATAATAGGGATTCGCGGTGATAATATATTTTCACCTCAGAATTTGCCATTTAAATTAATGGCTTAGATAACATTTTTCATTTATTTTTCAATGACTAATCGCGTGTCGTTGCACAAACGTGGTAAGTTCGAATTACGAAGTAAAATAACCGGAGATCCAACTTTCATTTGTAAATTATTCGGTAGCATGCCTGGTAAATCCAATGAGTTTAAAAATTCTGTTGGATAATTTACAGCTTCAGTAGCATCGCAAACTGTATCAATAGATTTGTATAACACCTAGTCTCCTGGTAACAAATGTTGTATCTTGAGATTCAATTCGTTGACTCCACATTTTTTGCTGCTAAAATTGCTCTTTCTCCTAGCCACTCATGATTTGTGTACTGTGTACATTGAGAAATATCTGGTCAATGAGAGCATCTTGCAAATCAATGATTGTGCAGAAATCGGTCGGTAATTGTATGCATCCCGTTTCATCTGTAATAAATTTCCCATTACCGATATCTAACAATTATTTTGAGAACCATACCCACGCATCTTTTTTTGATTAAATCGCAAGTATCGTAATCATTCGCTCTCTATCTTTACATAAATGTTAACCATAAACTGTTGACAAAGCTCACAACATCGTCCTGATCTTATCTAATTATCAACCAATATGCATAATAATCCTTCGAAATAAGATTTTCGTTTGTTTTGGTACCTGTTTCGAGATCTTATTGTTTAATATTTATGCAATACCTGTCATTTAAAACTAAAAATAAAATTAATAGTTTTTAATAGTTTTTTTAATAGTTTTTAATAGTATCATTTAATAATTCATTTTCAATTGCGCAGTTATCAACCAGGTCAAAAATAATTAAATCAAACTACGATTTATGAAACAATATCACTTAGGAGTATAAAAAATAGACAAAAACCTATTCACAGACCTACCAAATGTATATACAAAATTTTATTAAATTGGTTAAGCCATTTTGGAGGAATATGGTAATAAACACTGAATCACTCTCCATGTTGATCCATTTTTTTGGTGTTGGCCGGGGGCCCTATTTTAACGATTAATTATGTCATATGGACAATTTTATAAACTAAAGCTTGTTGTAGCTTTTTTAATTTGAAAAAAAATATTCCAGAACACAAAAAATCAATCATCAAAAAAATGTTTAAAAAAAAAAATTAAAAACAAAAAGGTTTTTACAAAATTTTTTTTCATAAAAACCTTCTCTTATCAATTACAAACAATTAAAAACATTTGAGCCAAATCGGCCCAGCCGTTCTCAATTGATGAATTGTTATACATTTTTACATATATAGAAATGTACCTATACAAAACATAATCAACATATTATAACGTGAATTACGATTATTGTAAATTATATTAACGTATTTTATAAATGTTTATTTATGAAAATCTTGTACTCGTATGTGCAAAATAATTTTACACGTATGTCCAACAATCGAGTTCACTTGATGCAGTGAATTATTGTAGAACTTCACGATGATTATTTTATTATTTATCGTGAAAATTAAACAACATCCAGACGTCGGAATAATATCATTAAGAAATGTATCGGTATAGGCTGTACAACGAATATCAGATTATCATTTGTTTTAATCATAGTTTATAAGAAACGTACACGCACATACGTACATACAAATACGACATGTTTTATTATATACAAGTTGAAGATAAATGTTCGAAGCTCAAAACGATGGTTATTTGACCGAGTGGTTTTCTACGTTATGTTTTATTGGTGATATTTTCGACTGACGTAATGTATTGTAATGTCGTTAGTAATGTTCGTTTCCGGTTCTTTTGGACGTGTGGCACAACGAGTTGACGAACAAATCGCAAGTGTATTTATGTTCTTTCGTGGTTGAAAAGATTTGTGTCCGCAACGTACACGGCTTACCGCGATACCGATGAGCCGAGTAAAAGCTCAGCACGGGAAACCGCCATGTGTTACCGAACACGAGAGTAACGTACCTGTACTTGAAACTTAAACGCGATGAACATTAAAAGCGCGCTCTTTCACGTTTACCATCGATTACCGGCTTGGTTGGTAGTCGCCCTTTCCCCTATAGCAATGATTTAAAAATTTTTAACGAACCCTTTGTTTGCAAAATGATAATGATCAATGATAAAAATTTTAATAATATTAACGAAAAAAAAAAATAACGATTATATATTTTGAAAGATAGTAGTACTGACTACGGTTATAGATAGATAACTTTAACCATGGTACGGGTATAACGTGCACAATAGATACCATGAACTATAAATGTTCCGTAGAGCAATAATGCGATGAGTAAATCTTTACTCTTCATGATTATTCAAGTTTTTAAAAGTATATTTGTTGTATTTAGATAATGATAGATATTAGTTTAACTTTCTCCTGATTGCTTGCTTTTTACTTCATGATTTTCAGATTAATAACTTAGTTAAGGAGCCAAAGGGGGCAAGATATATAAACAGGACCGGCATTAATACATGTGCACAGAAACATTCATATAAATTTAGATAGTGTTATTGACCGATTTGCTAAAAATAAACGAAAAACTGATTTTATTATATGATTAATTGTACCTACTTATTCATTAGTTATATAACATTATTAATTATTGAGTTAAAATATGTTTGCCTCCCCTTCATACTTGTCTAGGAATGTGCCTGGTTCAGCGAGAAACAAAAATCCATACAAGGTGAATTAAGATAGGTTTGCACGTCGGTGGTTGAATTCAACGGGCGCCCAACACAACAATTAGCGCTTGATTAGGGACCGGAAGGAGGGTGCGTTTGCCTGTGATTTTTGAATGCTAAGTATGCATCGAGGGTAGTTCCTCAATCGAACGACCTTTTACGCATTAGTCGGATAACGGACCCGCAACAAAACAGAATCGTGATATATATGCGTACACGGTACATATGTATATTTTGTGATCCAGGACGGGTTTCACGTTACCATCGTTAGGGTCTATGTAAACGTAAAGTTACACCCGACCTATACGTGAAAATACAAGTATTCCATTGTGGTCCAGAGAAATAAATACAAAAACAACAACACATCAACAAATATAATATTATATGCAGTAATATAATAAATAAGTAATATATCAAATATTTAATTATCTTACAAAATCCGTAATAGATAGATTTATAAATTTATCTACAATATAACAACAAGATTCTTAAAATCGTTAAAATAACTATTAAATCATATACATTATAAAAAAAAAATTCAACGCAACAAGCAAGGTAACAAGTACCTTTTTCCTATGGATATATATATATATATATATATGATGGAAATGATTATTAGATGTTAGAAGTGAAAACCTTTTTTACGCGGTATATTATTTATTCAATTCAAGCGATTAATTAAATTGTACTATTTCATTTGTAATATTAATTAGACTGCACTTTAGCAAAAAAAATAAAACATAAAATATCATAGTATCAATTTTTAATGTTATAATAATAAAGATGTATTAATGGGTTCCCGTGAAAATTAATATTGAAAAACAATAAAGTAATACGAGTACATTCATTCTCTTACATTAATTGATAAAGTGATAAACAAATTATTCGGGAAATTCAATGAAGATCACTATAATTGTTTTAAAATGGGGGTAATGAAATATACCTACCCACTTAAAAATAATCAAATATTTTATTAGTATTCGTATATCTATAAACCTTAAAACGAAAATCAAGTACGCTTATAGATTTAAATATCTTTTAACTTATAAATATGCCACTATAATGTTATAATAGTTAAATCAAATGTGAGGTATAATATTTTAAATATTAGTACCATACTAATATAATAAAATCAATTTAAACAAAGAATTATCTGATGACATTATGAATAATTTTCCCACTGTAATTAACTAAAAGGAAATAAATTGGAATTTACATCTTACTTTTGCCAGTAAGATATAAAATTTTTAAAATTATTTATTTGGTATTTAAGTCCCATGAATATATCATTTTTTCGAAATTAATTAATATTAAAGATAGTACAAAAAAAAAAAAAAAGAAACTCTAAAATTATGCAAACCGATGGTCAAAGAAAAGTAGTTTTTTTATTCTAAAAAAAACAATCTACGAGTATACATATAGTGAGCACAATAAGTCATTAGGATAATAGAACAAATTAATAAGATAACATAACATAAATCATATGATAAAGAATGTTACCCATTAGTAATATCTAACTAACTTATAAATAATAAATATAAATATTATATTATATTTAAATTATATGCATTATTTTTTTTTTTTTATAAACAAGCAAGTCACGGTTTTAGTTTATTTTTAGTTTTTATGAGGGTTCATCTGGGATATAAAATGGATGCTATAGTTTGTGTCATGAGGTATTGGTTGAGTAGTATCTTATATTAAGTGGGTATCATATGAAGTCGTTTTTAGTTATGACTAGATTTTGTGAGGTCAGGCTTGTACTCATTTGTAAAAAAGTTGGTTAGTTATAAAAAAAAAGAATCCAGTAACAATACGTTATGTGAGAAGCTTGAATAGGCTGTATATTTGAAAGTTTGACGGACCCCAGATTTGTTTGCCATAAGCTTACAATTTTCTAATAATTTGTATAAAAATATTTTAAGTTTAAGTTTGGATTTTAAGAAAGATAAAAAGTTATGAAGTTTGGTATTTTTCTTTTTTTTTTCTTCTTATGAAGTAAGTCTCATGTATGATAAAGACGTTTGTCTTGAACTATCCCAGTATTTTTTGTTTAATTTCAAACTGAAATGGTTCTACTATTGAATTTGATTACAGATCATTCATCTCGACGCAGTGTGTGTCGGATAACTTAATTTTATAACCAAAACTATATAGTCAATAAAACTATATCTATGTATCTATATACTATATACTCAATAAAACAATTTATACATTTTTAATCATTTGAATAGGATTTTTTATTATACAGTGTTTGTGCCCTGTATCGGAATAATTTACAGTATATATTTTTTTTAAATATAATTTTTGAAAATATATTATTTATCGAAAAATGAAACTTATTGAATACTAATTAATTTTTAACAATAAACAAGACTAATTTTCATTAATTTGTTTAAATTAAGAATTACAATTTGACATAACAACTCTATATTTTTTCTTATATTTATTATATTTATTTAATTATTAAAACTTAATATTAAACCATACAAAATACAATAATAACCATATTTTTTATTAATTTTTGTCACTTTAACTATTTTCAACCAAATGTTGGCTCAACTGCAGTCAGTAGTTGTAATACTTCGGTTGAAAATTATGACATGTATTTCATAATATTTTATTATTTTGAGGGTAATTTTCTGAGACTAGAAATGATTGGACCACATGACACTAATAATCTATGTAACAGGTTCTCAATTATTTTACTCTTAGATAATTTTTAGTATAATTTTTTTTCAATATTTTTAAGGTCTTTATTGCGAGAATCTTGTACTTATTTGGACATATGACTAATGGGAAGTAAAGCAGTAGAAATTACAGATGAACGATGCAATTATATCTTAAATGCAGATGCTGGCATATAGTACCAAGGTTATTCTTTTACTAATAATATAGCAGTTTCAATTACGTACCTATTCACTGAATAATATTTCGTTTATTTTATAACCAGATGTATTAGCTTTAAGAATTGGTGCACATAATATAACGAAGCACTTTTTTTACTCCAGTTATTTCAACTGCCTTTGAAGGGTCGTCAAAAAATCAACGAGAAGTGTTTTCGTCATTGGATGTTACTTCACCATTTTATCTAACATAATCTATTTTTAATCACATGATGATTTTACATTTTTCTTGTATTATTTATTTTCTAGATAAAAGTTTACCTTTGTTTTCACCTCTTACTTGCCACTTTTTTATATCTAGATGATAAGAACCGTATTACCAACTTTCCCATTGATCATTGTAAGTTGTAAAGGTATATCATGTGAAACACCTATATTATAGTTACTTATTGATCATTTTGTTGGTTTTAATTTTTTAATTTAATTTTTTATGTATTTTAGTTCATTTGAACTTAATTCTATCGTTTATTTTTTCAACTAAATAATAATTGGTCTACCATATCTTGAAGATGATGACCGTAGATTTTTCCATATAATTTGTTTATTTGAATTGGATTTATTCTTCAATAACCTAATAGGTACTAATGATCATAGGAGTGAATCACTAAAATCTTTAGTACATATTTTTTTACAGGCTAACCAGTATATTTACTATGTGTTGTACTGCCATCGAAACTCAATTTTGAAATCAAAATTATTTAAATCCTATTTTCGTTCCAAAAACGATCCACTACACTCCACTGACATTGTACTATACGAAAAATCGTGTGATCAAGGTATTCTTGAAGATCAATTTTAGCAAAAGATCTAGTAATTCTAAACGCTTCTTTACATCGTGCTTTGCTTCACTTATAAGGTGGATATATAACAGGATCGCTTTCTTTGACATTCAACCTAATAAATTGATACTTAATTTAGGTTAATTTAGGATTTAATAGTAAAAATAATGCTTTATCTTCGTTCAAGCGATTGACATTAATTTTTTATTTTAAATTTTAAATGCCTTGGTAGGAGTCATATTAGTAGATTCTTTTAAAAGCACGGAAAATAAAATTATAGCTACAAGATTCGATTATATCATCCGACGAATTTCACCCCTCTATATTATAAACAAATAATCCTAAAACGATCAATAATGGACTTATGATCTTTAGATCGACGAAATAAAATTTATGCTAACTTTTGAATGCTACTAAATCAAATTTATTCTGTTTTTTGTGCGCAATTATTCGTAATCTCCATTCTTGTCCATGTCACCAACGGATATGGCCATTATAAAATATAACAGGTTTATCATGAAATCCACCATTTTTTTTTTCATGGACTGTTAAAATGCCCAAGCATCTCCAATATAATATTCCGAAATTTTTAATGTTGACAATTGTCTTCCTCCACATAATTTCAGCCATGCCAAAAGCCCACTGTGCTACAAATATTTATCTTATGTACACACACGGTTTCCTTTGTAGTACTCAACGCATATCGGAGCTTAAATAGGTTATTTAGAATGTTGGAACCTGAAAAATTTGTTTAGAAAACAAAATAAAACATATCTCCTTGAAAGTAATAATATGTTTAAAATAATAGCCAAAAATCGTGAAATAAATAAAACCTTTTTCATTTTAATAAACAAGATTTAAAAATAAATAAGTTTTTATCGTTGTTCACAGAAAAAAACTTAATTTATTTTTATTTTTACTATATTATAATTTTTCTTAACTTATATTATACTCACCAAAAGACAATCCGATATAGGTTGATTGATACTAACTTTTTAAACCGTGACTAAAATTAATTTTTATGAGTCATTCTAGTCTCAATAATATTAGTATATAATGTGTATGCATCGGTTTTGTAATAATCTTAGTAACTTCAACTACAATTACAATTCTGAGTTTAAACTTTGGCATCCATACTTTGATTTTGAATTAAAATTAATACATATATATTAATAATATAATATAATGTAATAATTATTATTATCTTGTCTCATTAATAACTTTTCATTTTATATACAAAACTATACTTTTATGATATTTGTTTATTAAATAATTTATAGTTAATTAATTTATAAATAATCCTGTACACTAATGCCTTCGAATTCAAATAAATAAATATATTACCATTGATAAAATATATTCAGTTACTGCTTAGTAGTCTAATATAGTTGAGTTTGTATTACATGCGTCATGGAATAACTTGTACATTCAAATATAATATAAACTGGTGACATTTTATTATACTTGTCGCTTAAGTTAAACATATTAAACTTTCATATTATTCTAACAATAAATATTTAAAATATGATTTACAGTTTTTTTCCCCGATATTTATGAACACGCATTTTTTAATTTGTTTTAAATACGTATATATATATATATATAATTAATGTAATTGCAAAATTTATTCATGTTATTCATTATAACTCAACGATTTATTTTAATCTGGATTGTTATAAAACAATGACTTAAGAAAGGGATTCATACCCAACAACTTATTATGAACAAAATTATTTAAAACTTAAACTTTTAATTTTATAATATTCGTATTCAAAAATATTTTAAGATAAATAGGATATTTTCAAACTTTTAACTAAATAAACGATTTTGTAATTTAATGTAGGTCTCGTAATTATACAAAACTTTGATATACAATTACAAAAAAAAAAAAAAAAATAATTTTATTGGTAATTCTAATACTTAATTAAATATTCAAACATTAATTTATTGTATTTTCATTGGATTTAATTATGTTTGAAAATATTTACATTCTATAAAATTAACTATATTGAAATTTTTTAATGGGGGTCAACATTTGTTGATGGTACTTGTATAATAACAAAATAGTAAAAGTCGAACGTTTATTTTTTTAGTTAAGTAAATGTTTCAGTATTATAAATTCTTTTAAAAGTAGCAATTCCTCCCATTAAACTCAATAAGGCATACTAAATATAATAGAAAAAATATGTTACAATATTACATTACATGAGGATTATTATTAATTTCTTCTTTGATCCCTTTCTACAATATCATACTGCTATAATCACATTTAATAATTTGATTTCGTCTCCAAACAATATCACTACAATTTTATATTTTCATTTATTTACTTTCCTACTACATTAGTGAAAGAATATTGTTATATTTATTGAATGCAAAAAAATCTATCGTAGATTATGGAAAATCACATCAAACTGTTGTTATTGCATTTGCGTGCGTAAATTTCTTTTTACTTAAGTGCAAAAATTGTACGGCCATAAAACCGTACGTTATTGCTAGAACATGGTAATTTTTCTTTAGAAAATATGCGTGTTAATGTTCAAATTCATTAGCTTAAACTTTCGAAGTCATATTTTCATTTGCTCCTAAATTATATATAAGAAATGCAACCGGAAAGTTAAACTACCACATAATGATTACATGATCTTGGCTTTGATATTCTCCTAGGTACATTATTATAGGTTTCGCGTATAGATTGACAGTATACAACACGAGTATTGATATGCAAATGTATATGTAGTGTTTTATAAGAATATCAAAGAAACAAGCGAGTCGTTTTTAATATCTATTTTTTTTTTTACAATTTTTAGTATAAACAATTACAGTTCAACAATAAAAATAATATTAAATTTCACAATTAATATATAAAAACATAATAAGATAAGAAAAATGAACACAATTACTGTAATATCATCAAAAATATTGAGAAGAATTAATACCTTCAATATAATATTAACCATATGCTGCACGATAACATATTTAAGAAAGAAAAATAAAATGGGAAGAATATAATGTAAATGTATAATGTTAAAATTACATAAAATAGAATGCATGTATACTGGATAGTTAATTAAGATCGAATATTATAATCACTTATAAATATGATAAAATTAAAAATGTGAAATGATTTACCTGTCAATATTTTTTTTTTCATATTTACGTAATATTTTAATTTTAATCGAGATCAATCCACTCAATTTGTCGAATTATTTTACAACACATTTATATTTTATAATACATTAAAGACAATTATTTTGTAGGTCGAGTGGAAAAAAAAAATAATACAAAATTTAAATGAATATAAAAATATGTATAGTTAGGATGATTTTTATGTTTCCGCTACTATTCTTTGAATAGACTACTAAGACGTAACGTGTACGAATGTAATATTTGTAAAATGAAAATGAAAATATGGCTGAATGCCAACGTAGTACAACTTGACAGAATCTTATTTTGATAGCCACTTTGCACTTTCGAATGTTATGCTATATCACGGATTTAAGTCAACGAATTTGAAAAATTGGGAAATTCAGTTAATAACTCTGTTCACAGGATGTCATAAGAGGTACATTATTAATCTATGTATTATTTCCCATTATAATACATGCATTGAAGTTCTGTTTCTTAAACATTAGTATTGTCATATATATTATATTGCACCGATTAAGTCAATTAGAAAGATAAACACTTATCCCTTTAAAAATGATAAATCAGAATTTGAACACATATCATTACATAGATTATTAGAAATAGGTAAATATTTGAAAAGCATCCTATGTAATGTGGGATTGAAGGATTAATCCTAATATACATTTATTACACCTTCACTAGGACAAAATATCTCTGCAACGCATTTAACACCGTAGACTGAGTCTTGTGTTAGTAGTTTGGTAACCTCACATTAAATGTTTACGGCTGGACGTACTGTACTCAAAACGAAATGAATATAAAAAAAATAAAAATAATCTAGGATATGGTGATATTTCACATACGATAAATCGCCCGTGAAATGAAGCCGTTTTATAGTACCAGTTAGTTCGTTTACCCTGTTTATCCGAAAATGTCACAGCTTCTCGCAGTTTTCTCGTAAAGCACATAGAGATATTTTTCAAAAATACTTGTTTAAAGTATCATCCGTGTCCATTAACCAATCGATAACGGGAATACATGAAACCCCGGAGCACTTTTACTGGCCATTAAGTGTTTTCTGATAAAAAAAAAAAAAAAAAATAACGAAGACACATCATGGCAAAACAAATAGCTCCTTCCTTCCATTCAAAATCTAGTGTAATTAATCATTGATGATTACCAATTTTTTTAGTAATTTCGGCCGAACCTATAAAAATTACATTTCTTTAAATTATAATAAACATGATATACGTTATTTGTATTCCAGCTTCATATATACCATTGCATCATCAAGTGGTCGTCCTACCGCGTGTAATTTGGTTGTTAAAATTGTTTTGCTCGGGACAACTTTTCTCAGCTTTAAAAAAATTACAACTACAAACATTTCACAGTCCATCCCAGTCTATATAGCATTATTATTTTTACTTAAATGTTTTTTTTTTTTTAAGCATTAATTCTTTTTTTACAAAATAAATATTGGATTGTACTATTTGATAATTATAATAATAAAGATAAAAACGCGATGGTATAAAAGGATTTATTTTATACGCGATGTTTAGCGTAGTGTAGAACGCCGTTCCCATCAGTACATTTTTAGTACTCACGAATTTACTCGCAATGGTCTAATGTTAGTTTTCACACGGCAGCTATTGTTGATCATTTTTGAGATATTATTGGACATGAGCACGTACGACTATAAAAGTATATCATTCGATACGACGTATTGAACATAATATTGTAATATAGTTATAAGAGTATTTAAGTACCAATGGGAAATCGTTGTGGTCGTAAAACGAAATAAATGTAGTTAAATACCTTAGTAAAACTACGTTTTAATATGTCCCTCTTTCCTTTATTTTTTGATGGAATTATTAGAGAGAATCGTTTTATCGATATTTGGCAAAGAAAAAAAAAAAATGTAATTAAAGAAAATATATATTTCAAACTTAATATTTTAAAAACTAACCGTGGTTAATGTGATTCAAAAATATAGTTTCTTTTTTTAGTTATTTGTTTATTAGTTGTATTTACACTATAAATATATTATAAATTATATTTTATGAACACCACACGTTCCAATCTATGGGATATAAATCATCTTTCGAGTAGGGGCGACTAATATTCAATTTCATATTAAACGTTTTATAATTATTTTCCTGAAAATGTGAGAAATTCGTAAGGCCTAGTGATTATTTGGGTATGGATTTTCAAGGTTTTCAAAATTAATCTTAGAAAATTAATGCAAATTATTACATATCAGATATTAATTGCAAATTGATTAGTGTTCTAGAAAAAAAAAAAAAACATTCAACCATAACACCGTGTAGACACAAATGAACAATATTTTATTTTTTTTTGTTTTATTTATTTATTTTATAAGATATACCACGGGTAGTGTCCTAGATTTGAATATAAATTTGTACACGTACTACGACCAAGTACTGTACGTCTACCAAGACCAGCACATGTAGGGAGTAAACTTAGAGGTGTATCTTCAGAGTACTAGTTTATAACGTTCGCGAAATAAGCCGTGAATGTTACATACCTATTTTTAAACCTAATATATACATAAAAAAAAAAAAAAAACAATAATGTAAAATTAGAGAAATACACCATACCATGTTGCGTATAATAAATTGCAGGGGCTCTAAAAATTTACGTTATTATGAAACAGTATTGTTACGTTACTAAATGGAAATCCAAAAAAAAAATAAACCAAAAATTATATTAATATATTTTTATGTAAAAATAAATCATTTTTCTGAAAAAGAAAAATAAACAAGTAGGTAATTTAAATGCACGGAATGTTTCCGGCTTCAAGATTAATTGCGTACCGTGTACTATAAGTATGTTAAATATTTAGTTATACGAATATCAATGTGAGTAACTCTCCACCGTAGATTTTTAAAATGAGAATATTATACGCGAAAAAAGTATTATGTTTTAAATGTAGGTACTTAAAACTTACTCCTGACGTACTTGACGTACGTATATAGATACTAAATAATAATGGTTAATAGATATCTATGACGTACTCTCATAAATACGTAAATACCATAACTACCACGATTAACGTTTCGTAATATTTTTTCGGCATACAATTATGTACTATAATCTTTAATCATCTTTAATAGTGATAAATATTTGAGTGATTTAATTGACGAATATAAATTATTGGTCGTTGTTACATTTTGTAATTTTTTTTTAATACTATATCATTATTATATTTACAATGTGTATGATTTTGTCGGATAAAAATGTTGAAAATATATTCGTGCAATGTTTTAATATTTTAATGATTGCAGTTAAATGTAAGCCGTATAATATTTTGGTAAAAACGTATTTAACGTTTACACTAACCAAATCGAGTTATTATACAATTTTATTCTGTGCCGTAAATAAATTAACGAATTTCACAGAAAGATTTACGAAAAATGAAAATTTAAAAAAAAAAAACGTAATTATCGATCATGGAATTTTTATTTTATTTATTCGTTCTGGCATCAATGTTTTTAATACGATTTGATGGAAAAATTAAAATTGGTTTTTCCCGTCCTTTTTTACATTAATTTTTCGTATATATATTTATATTACAACTGGGTACAATTATAGTACCGCGTATAATGTAGGGATATGCGCTTAAAATCGGCATAGTTGAAATAGCTTTTTGCATAATTTGTAATCATTAGTTTGACAGAATTAACAAAAATAAATAAAAAAATTACAAAATCACCTTACGAGCAATCACAGTAACTATTATATTAGAATATACCTATATGATACCATAAAATACTACATTGAATGAGTTAAACGTTAATATGTAGAAAGTAAAATTCGATTATTATACAAGCATTTTGACGCATTAACATCTTGCAGTTTACGTCTCATGCTTACAATATTCAAAGATACATTAAGTACGCATGTTTAGTCAAATTCATAACTTAGCACGAAGAGTACTCGTAATGTCACAATGATTTAGTCAAAAATAATTACTCCATGTATGATAAATTATACTTAGATATAATATACTTCTTATATATTTCTCTTTGGTTCATGTCACATCACGTCATACATTTGGACTCAAAACTTTGTTTAAGTAAATTATATTCGGCTCTTGTACGATATACCCTGGTTTAAAGCTCCATAGATTGGAATCAATTTCTTCAAGATGAAAGCAAACTAGTTGAACGAGTACAGAATCGTTTTCTTAGTCTTGCAGTTTAATTATTAAAAATTGACTCACTTTCAGTATCATTATAAATTTGTTATGAAAGTTTTTAAAACCAGTTTACTTGAAAATCTGATTGAAAATAAGATGCTAAGTGGAACAATAATTTCTTAATCGACTTCACGGTAAAATGTCTTGTCCTGGATCCTCAAGCGTATTAATTTATGCTCTGATTTATACGTTACACATATCCATAAAGGATTTGGTTAGTTATTTGACCTCTGGACTTCCCAATCTAATTATTTAATGACCTAATCCAGAACTGTGCAGTATTTAAATGATTTCAAACGTTTTGTAAGTCTCAACGATTTCGTATTATTATTACAGTTCATTTTAATCATATTTTATATTTGTTATAATTATTATCTTGAAGTATATCGTTGTTATTAAATTGTTTGTGCTCATAATCAAAATAAAACTGGAATTAATAAATATAAAATAAAATATACATATGTATGCTCATTTATGATACTCGTTTATTGTGTGAGGTTAATAAAAAATTAATTATAATATTACCCAAACAAAATCGATGTGATTAGACTCAGAGACGAGGTATTTTTATGAATACTTAAGGTACTGAAAAAGCTAAACGAATAATTCGCACGTACGCAGAATTCGACTTTCGGATGTCAACCCTAGAAGACTTGTATATTAATAATAGAGTACCTAGAATACTCGCATCCGTGCCATCGTTTAAAGTTCCGAATCAGTTGGAACCGTATTCCATCATATGATAATCATAGAAGCAGTGTGTCTTGGAAATAGAATCCGTGCCGATAAAATCCTTTGCTATTGCGTGTAAATGTGCAGGACGAAAAAAAAAACAAATATATATGTAAATTTTAATAATAATTGAAATGTTTAACCGTGAAACTTATCGGAGAAATGCGAATAAATAAAATATAAAACGACAGACAGGTAAGGAACTTAAAAGACATTCATTGGTTTCGAGGATGAGTGTCACAGATGAGTAACGATATATTATATTATTATCATACTTGGTAGTCTATATTATCACGATTGTAAACGATTCCAAACGTGATCACATATTTGTCTCTAATATCTATTCAATGTTTTGGACAGTTATCGCATGTAAATGTATACCTACATAAAAATTATTTCGATTTACTTCATATAAATTACGTTCTACAGATGCAATAAAAAAAAAAAATAATTGGACGTTTAGTTTTAATAACAATTTAATTAACCGTAAGAAAGTAATGCCTACCGTCGTGCTCAAGTTTGACGTTTGGTCGAATATTATCGGTAATCGGTTATTTCGTTTATTTTTATCTGTCCACAAACATAAAAAAACTCAAACTGTAAATACCGATGTTGAATATAAATTTTTTTTTTTATCTACGTTTGATCCTATGGTAGTAGAAAATAAACTCATTGCTGATTAATTTTCAAATATTTACAGTAGGGTTGAAAAAAATATTGATTAATTCATTTTTTTTTTTTTTTACATCGGCCGAAGCAATATTTTCACGAACAATTCGTTTACAGTCCGTTTAAACATTCAGAAGTCATTCCCGTGTCATAATTAATATTTTGATCAAATTTTATGTTTTACTTACATAGGTATTGCATTATTTGAAAAAATATGGCTGGCATTGTCTTAAAATTACCTTGTGCATTATTTCCAGTCCCTAGCGAAGAACGACACGGCAAATCTTATTGATGTTAAAGATGCAAACGGGTCACGAATATTCTCTGTAATATACTGTTTGGATGAATAGTTCACGTAAACTACCGAACAGTGGTAAGAGACAGACATGATGTACAATATATTCTTAGCTTCAAGAACGCTGAAAACGACGGATAGCACCATCCGTTTTTTAATGCTTACACGGTTTATTTTCACTATGTTAAAATATGTTACGCCACTGTTACGCACGTGGAGATTATAACTCACATGGAATAAAAACCGAAAGAAAAAAGAAAGCTGTGATATAAAAGTCGGAAAAAGAAAATATTAATATCAAAAATTCGAAATGATAAAACGTTTAATTTATTCACAATAAAGCTTAGTAAAATATGATGAAAATAAAAACTTGAAAAACAAAATGGCAAAAAAAAAAAAATTAAATAAAAGAACTATGAAGTACACGTACTTCAATTGTTTATTTTTTTGAATAATTAAAAAGTTGACATTAAAAAACGCGAAATAATTTACGAATTCTAATAATTACCCTTATTAAGCAAAAAACTCTTTTATTACACTATATTTTGTTTAAAGTTAAAAATACCAATCATTATAATATTATTTGAAAACAAAAACAAATCAAATTTCTTCTACAGTTTGACTTTATAATTTTTAATCTTACCGTAAGGATTACGTTCACGCTGTATAATGAAAACTGAAATAATAGTTTTTTACATGTAACTTTATTTTTCTTAATTTTTGAAAATAGTGTGATTAATAAAAACAAGCAGACACTGATTTTTCATATTTTCATCGAAATTTTACACGTTTTAACACACATTTTAACTCTCGCAAATAAGACATAAATTAGTCATTCCTACCTTATTTATGTGTATTATTTTATCTCATTTTCACCTATACGTATACTGGAAGGTTCGATTATTAACAGTGTTTGTTACCCATGGTGTCATCGAATACGCCTCCGTTTCCTGCGGAATATTAATGTCGGGGAACATACATTTCTTTAAATAATAATTACGGCTGCGTATTCCGTTTTCAGTATACCTATACTCGCGGATACCACTTAGTCGAGGAAATTACCAAACAACATCGTGATTTACTCGGGCCCTCCGCCGTTGGGTACCAAAAACTACTGATAGGGGAACAAAACATAATGCCATGGTTATAATTATTATGTTTCGGCAGTTTAGTTTCGAGTAGTTTGACCTAAATGCATATACGAGTTGTGTAAAGAAAGTAATGATACTGATTTTTTATAGTTATTTAACCGAAGTAAAATTGTCACTTTATATATATAATTTTTTCGGGAATCCAAAAAGCGCTGGAGCTAGTGTTTCCATTGTTCATAGCAGTTATGGAACTCAGTTGCTGGAATATATTTCAGTTCATCAGTCATAGATGTTTGAATACTTTCTAGTCTCCCGAAATGACGTCCTTTACGATGAATTCGTAGAAAAAGAAAACAATTACAAGGACTTAAGTCGGGCAAATAAAGCGATTGAGATTTGAAATATTTTTGGTTACCATGTTGAAAAAAAAATGTTTAAATATATCCCTGTTGTCGTATTTTTGGTCTTGTAAAAGAATTTATGGAACCGTTTTTGCGCACATTTTTCTCATCTCCAAATCATTGGTCAAAACGTAATTAACGAGAGTGTAAATTAACTCTAACTGTTCCTCGATCATTATGACCGTTAACCAATGATTGAACCGAACAAGAAATCGAACCCTGGTAATGTTTTAATAATTTTTTTTTAGTTGAAGACTTTTCAATACATGGTTTTAACGAACTCTCCGCTTTCTGAAAATGCCGTAAGTCACCTAAAAACTTTGGCCATTGAAAGTGTTTGCGCGGATTGTTATGTGAAGAAACCGATGCATACGCGATCCGAACGGTCATAAGAGCTCATTAGCGGCCTCGCCAGATTATTATTATTATTATTACATGAAAATTATGTATATGTTACGCGATGCACCATGTACTGTGCATCTGTATCTTTCTTTTCGTTTTCTTCGTTTGATAATTATTGAAATCACGTTATTTTTGTATTTTTTTCGTTATGTGTCGGTCGTGATATCGCACTGCCGGCACATTCATTTCGTCAACGTTTTTCGTCGTTCGTCGTCAGCCATTGAGGCAACTGTTTTTTTTTTTTGTATTTTAATTATCGTCGTTTTTGCACAAATACAATTTTTTTTTCGTTTATATACTTATTTTTTGATACTAATATTTGTTGCGATTTTTTATAGTTTTTCCTTTTAGCATTGTGCGAACTACTTGGATTTGTATTTTATTAATTGTGCAATCATAATATATTGTTTTACGCCATTGCGGCTATTAATTACTAAAATATTTCTATATTACGCCATTGCGGCTCTCTTTTGTAAACTTAATTATTTCTGTAAGGCTTAAATAGTCATTTCTTTTGATTATAAATTTATTACTATTATTTATTGTTAATTGGCTCTAATAGCCAATATTTAAATATTGTCTTACATTGTTTATTTTTTTTGGATTATTATTATTATTTTATTTAGCTCAGGCAGCAGCTGGCCAGCGGTGCTCCACAAAATTGTGAGTTTTTCTTATATATATTATTATTTTATTTATTTACTGTTGATAGTTTTAGTATAAATTATTATATTTGTTGTGCCAACCAGGCAAATCAAAATTATATTATTCTTTTTATTATATATTTATTGTGCCACTATGGGCAATTAAATATTATTTTTTCATTTCCCAAACATTAATGTCACTACCGTGACTGGTCCTTCGATCGTCGTTTCGGCCCAAACAGAAAGTATATATGAATTTATTTGTTAAAATTTTTAAAACTCTTCCGTCGCACTATACCGAAGTTTGAAATAAAATCGGACAGCACACCGTTGCTCAAAATTGTTGTCACTTATTTTTAGAACGTATAAAAAAAAATTGACTTACGAATATCATCGCTACAGATCAACACGTAGCTGTTAAGAATTTCAACTCGTATTGAAGTCACATTAGATATTAATCTACAAAACTTATCGAAAGGAAAGCCACTTGTGTTATCAGATACCAAGTTACCTAAGCTATTAGTTTTATTGCTTTATTTACACACCCCGTAGACTTGATAATAATACAGTGGTTGCATCAAAACCGCACACTTTTCATGGGTTAAAACCGCACACTATTTTAGGGTTGAAAACAGCACACTTCTGATTTTTACCTGAAAATATGATAGGAAAAAACACACACTTTTTTGATTATATAAACTATAGATAAAATTTTAAAAATTGTATAGATTTTATTTTTTCTTAATAAAAAGCTAAGAAAATAAATATTATAATATTATTGCTTGATACCGATGGCCAATATTCAGAGGTATCAGGTTTTGGAAATATCATGGAGGGCTCATTATTTTATAATCACATGTACAATTTTACCTAAATCTTACCATTCAGTTCCTATTTTTATTTTTCTTGAATCAATAATATATAATTCTTTGTTGATTATTAAATTGGTTTTATTACGAATTCTTTCAATTTTCTTGCGTTTAATTTGTCAATTACGTTTTAATGGTAAAAAACTGTCATACATTTTAAGCTATTTCTCATTCAATTGAAAATGAAACTCAGGAGGAAATATTTTTCAATTCTTTAGATCAGCGTTTCTCAACCTGGGGGTCACAAACCCCTATATGAAGGATCGCATTCATTAGAATTAATTAAACGCTGATAATAAAAAACAAAACATTTCATTTAAGTTAAAAATAATAAATTCAAAACATAACCGTTAATGATAAAAATGAAAAAGTTACTTCGTAGTATAATACAATACAAACTAAATTCCATTCATTTAGCAATTCAAAAACTCTTGTTTTTCTTCCGTTAATGGTCAATGACGTAATATTATAGTTTTGTACCTGGCAAAACAGATGAGAGTTTAATCTAGTTTTGATTACAATGAGGTGAGGGGTTGATTGTGAGGTAACTGATTTTATTTTGTATTTTAGGGATCACGGCATTATAAAGCTTGAGAATGCTAATTTAGATGTAAGAAAAAAATAATCGTGGATAATGAAATTATTGCAGAAATTCGAACAAGTAATTTTGTTTTATGATTATTCTATATTAACTGGGGCAGTATATGTACTTGAAAAACAGCCCTAACCATACAAATAACGTTGTTTTATATTGTTTTATAAACATCAGATGAACAGTAAACACATCATAACTTTTGACTAGGGCAATCGTTTAAATCAATTAACAAAATATCAGGTTAAACAAAATGCTTTAAGAATGATACATTTTATTTATTGTTGATTTCCATTAAATAATGTTGCCTAGTGTAAAATGAATATAAAACATGTTTTATCATATTATGGTGGTGATTTAAAAGCAAGTATTATATTTAATAAGCGATTTATCAACATCTAACCGTATAAAACGAACGACCAATGGTATATTTGTGCGTCTTAGGATTGCATGCTAGAATGAAAGATCGGTAAAACCTATTATTGGATTAACCAAACTTCATCCGTGCTTATGTACACTTGTACATAATACATTGTATGTTTCATATTCGTATCATATAATCATCATATGTTCATCTCTTGTTGTTCTCTAGTTCGATGGTTTAATCAATAAATTTAATGACAAATTGTGAAGTAACTATGATTTACAAAGGCGTACATCGTAATAATATTATTAGACATTCAACAAATAACGAGGTAATCACACGAGATACGACAATATGCGGTACCCACGCGACGTCGGTAGCATACCAAACGAATTCCATGATTACACGATATTCTATGGTATTCTAATTGTATTTGTACAGTATGAACGATCGCGGACATTCGTCCGTCCGTTCTATGTACAGCCGTCAGAATAATATAATATACCTACTTCTACCGCGGTCAAGTATCTATACTGTACCGGTATCGCTGCTAATAGGATTGTTGTTGACATAATTATTACGTATTAATTTGGTGGCGCTAATTAATTTCGATAATACTACTGTGGCATAACTGGCATAACTTTCGTTATAAATAACCCGAATGATAGTTTTGCTATGGCTGTGATAATAATGTTTAGAAAAACGTCAATGTCAACAAGAACTGGCGGTTTCGGTTCGAGCTTGGAATAACGGTATTTTTGTGCAATTAATGTGCGTTGTACGTTCAGCATAAAACATGCATACGTTTACCGATACAAAAATGTACTGGATCCCGTTTAAATTTGTCTATTATTATACGATACGATGAGAAAAAAAAATGGTGCTGTGACTCTCGAGGTTTGAATCGCGCACTATACTCAACTAAGTACCCTAAGGCAAATGGCCAAGTTGAACGAAAAAAAATAATGTACCCTTTTACTTACGGATATTCAAGCCGGTATAACGACCCATTGAGCTTTGCGATCAGTGATCAAACGATATCGAACGATGTTTGAATAAAACACACAGATAATTCACGAGACAACAAGAAAATACATTCCGTTTGAGTTTCGTATAAACCGAATATGGTGGTGGCCTGTCAAAAATAATTATTAACTTTGAACGAGTAAAATGATCCGAAATGGTTGCAGTCAAAAGCAAAAGTCGAAATTTAGGACACATAGAGCAAAGGGTACAGGAGTGATTCGATAACGTACTATAGTAATATAGTTAACCATTCTTCACGTCGACTAAACCTAATCAATATAACAATTTGCTCTGACCCACCGATCTGTAAATTATATTTTGTTTGATTTTATGCATCATTGAATAACGATTTTATTTCATTATTAAGTAACTGTAAATATATATAAACTAATGTATGTACATCAACACTCTGAATATTAACGAATTAAAAATTAATGGCAATTTAAAACGTCAAGTGAATTTTTGTGAAGTTAAATAACGAGTTTATTATGTTTTTCATTAACTTTTATTCTTTGTTTGCTCGATAGTTAATTTTATATTTTTCATAATAACTAATTATCTTGTATAAGAAGAAAAAAACAGAAACACATTTCATATTTTCGGTTCACTTAGCACAAATCTGTCTAAATGTGTGATTTCATAGAGCGCGTCTGTAAACGTGCGACCGACGCGGGTGACGCAGCGTGGCTTAAATTTTGACGCACTGATACTACTTTTGCTATTTTTATATGTAAACGATTCCCTAGACCGCGGTTGTCGCATGCGACCGCGGCGCGCGCCTAGAACCGCACGACGATGACTGTGCCAGAAGCAGTCAAGAAGTGGCCACGTATTCGGTAATTGTTATTATTATTAAAAATAAATATTGAATTATATCATATTATTTCATATTTAATTATTATATAAATTAAATATTAAATGACATTGAACACGAAAACTGGAAAAGATAGAACCTTAGCTGAACTCGTTGGTTTTCATCCATGTTTATTTGACTTGATATAAACTGTTCGTATAAATATAATTTTTCCCGTTATTATTTTAACGACAAGTCGGTAATGTATACATATTTCAATACGATACCAATATGTACCGCGCCAAAACGGGTTGCTGAATGTTAAACCTTATGTGCGATATGTACTCCTGGAACGTTTATATATTTTTAAACGATATTGTAACGTGAATGGACGCGAAAAATAAATGTAAAGCGATGTGGAATAAAAAAAAAGCAACCCTCTGATATCTAATTATAACAATATATAGATCTAGCATAGCATCACGATCCACCAGCTTATCGCAAAACATTTCTAGGTAAATTGTGTGATAAATTCTAAGTGATAACATTGGAATCTTGGCAACCGGATCGACGAAAAATTTTTCGTTGAAAATAATAACAACAATTAATACAAACTGCGAGTTATCCGATCCCATTGCGCCGTAACAGACGCTTGGCGGTCAGACGGTCTGAATACACATCCGATGCAGACGCAATCGATCAAACCGAATATCAATTACTCCGTGCACTTTGCTATTGGCCGCGGTGCGCTGCGATGATCCGTCTTCTTCTCTGTGGACAACTCGGTACACAGTTCGTACACGGTTTATGTAAATTTATGTATTATGTGTTGTTATATATATATATTCAGACAACAAATATAAACTGTGGGTCAATTAATTTCTTGGACCTTCTCCTCCTCTAACCCATACCTGTACACACTATGTACGCAAACAGCACGGTCAGCGTACGGTTCCGTCGAAATGACTCTGACACTTTTGAAATGTAATCGGAAAAGAATATATAACCCGAATCTCGTGCACTATAGAATATTGCTTAGTTTGAGCACAGAAAACGACACGCATCATGAAATACTCGTATAAACAATTAAATCGTGTCTGGTCTAGTGATGTGTCACTAGGAATATGTTCATATATAGTGATATGCCACTAGAAACATTCCCCGAGGAAAGTTCCCGGGAACTGGGAATATTCCGGAAATATTCCCCAGCACATCGAGAAATGTCATAAAAAAAATAAAAAGTAAAAAAAATTGAGTGGGAATAGAATATGACAGTCTATACTACTGTGCGTCTCTACTCTGTACTAGAGTAACAATATTCATTAGTGTATTTTGTTCACATCGATTGGCTAAACTGCTTTGTTGACCAACATACTATTGATCATTGATAAGCAATATAGTTGATTATAATTGATTACATAGTTATTAATTTTATGCATTTAATTTTTGTTATGATACTATAGTACCTAGCAAGTTAAATTTTTAGTTTCACACTCCACAAACTTCTTAACATTATATTTATTTTTTTATTTTTATTTTATTGCCATTGTTAAATAAAACATTACAGCTATGGGGTTATACATTATAAGATAAAATATACATTATTTTATTTACATGTAGTTTAAATTAGAAAGCCAGGACTGATAATAAAATTAGAGATTGAGTTTATCAAAATGGGGGACCGGGTGTTCAAAGGGAGATTGATATCAGGTCTGGGGTAACCGAGTGCAGCATTGAGCGAGAAGAAAAGTCTATTAGAATGAAGGGAAGGATAGTGGAACATTATAATTATAAAAGTATTAATTAAGGATACTGTTTTACTTTTATTTTAAAAGTTGTTTAAGCAAAGAGACTGAAGTCTAGTTATATTTTTTTTATTCATTACATGTATAAGTAAAAAGTTATTTAGTAGTTATGTTTATTTTTATAACCTATTTAAATACAAAATAGTAGTTTGGATACCTTATTAATTGCTTTCTTGTTTTTTTATCATAAGTTCATAATATTGTTATTATAAAAGTATTAAATAAGATTTAAGAGTACTGCATGTTTTTATTTTTATTAATAAAGATACTGAAGTACCTATAGTTATATATAAATATATATTCTTTATTACATGTAAAAGTTAAAGTTATTCAGTATTTCATTATGTTTATTTTTATTTTTAACAGATAAAAATAAAAGTTTGATAATTTATTTTGTGATCATTGTACAGATTTTAATTAAAAAATTTAATTATATTTATCTAATAACTTTTTTAAAATAATAAAAATCTAAACAGTAATAATGTCAGTAAAAAACTGTAATTTGGATCATTTACAGCCATAAGTTTAATTTAAAACTGAAACCTATGATTAATATTTAAAAACTAATTATATTCCCGGTGTTGGGAATATTCCCGGGAATTTCACCAGGGAAATTCCCAAAAAATATATATATATTCCCGGGAATTTGCCCATCATTAGTCTGGTCGGACAACAGACGTCACAAAACGTTTGCTTCGTCATTTTATTTCTCTTTTTTTAACAGCTGATATTCAACCAGATGCATTTTGATACAGGCGTATCCGTTACTAGGATGGATAAATTGATAGTGTACCGTTTATATGTTTTACAAAATATAGGAGCGGTTTGTTGGATTTCACTACTGGAATAAATCGTATTCGCTTATGGTACGTGAAATTAATGGATGTGCGAAAACAGCTTAATATGCGACCGCGCAAATAAACTTCTTCTCGGATGAACCTATTGACGTTTTTATGTGCGATTGTTCACTGTTGTTTTTGTTAGTACTAGTTATATTTCGTATTAAGTTTCATTAGATTAAGTACTTAACTCCTACTCACGAAACATAAAACGGTTTTATTTGATTATATATTTTATAAATTGGCCAAGGGTAATGATTTATAGCGAACAATGTTACATTGCAATACCTATGCCAGTGCATAGATTGTGATGGTAAAAGTATAGCTGCTTAAAATGTTGGGATGAAGAAATATATTTAACTGGGTTTTATTAACACTGATGCAATGCGATTTAATGTAGTTAAACAATGAGAACAATTCCTTTAAATGTGCTGGTTCTGAATGAAATACATTCAGTGTGCTGTCAGACGAGAGACCATCAAGATGCTAATTCTTATTCTGTTAGACTAATTTAGTAAGTTGTCAAAATAAATTAAAACGCACTTCCGTAAGTGCTAGTGAGTTTGTTTTACAATGCAGTCAGACTTGTATCATTTTTTCGTATCATTTCAGTTGACGATTTAATAAGCAGCACTGAAATTATTTACCGTCATGCTAAGTTGTCAACTTTAATAGCAGTATATACCGTATTATATTATACTGCATGTTCAGTGAAAATTATGTTGTTTTAAAATGCCGAGTGGAAAAAGAATTCTATATTGATTTTACAATAACGCCTTTGTCTGCGCATTTGTTGTTCTCGAATAAAATGATTGCTATGAAATAATATGCCATATCAAACACTGCCAGATCATCAAGTACGAACCGGACCCAAGTGGTGCTTTAGAAAGATTACTTTTGAAAATGTGCGGTAGGTTTTTTGAAAAAAATTGCGATAAACATCGAAAATCAAAGAAATTTACTTCTACTCGTAATCCGTTCGAAAAAAGATGTCACACGATCGCTATCGTTGTTTTGATAATTTATACCCATATAGAGATTTAGAATAATTAAGATATAGTATGACATATAATATGTGTGTTGAGTACACGGTTTTATAGTAATAGTTCGTAAAAAAATTATCATTTCAGATAAAAATATTTCAAATTCAATTTTTATATTAATTATTCAAATGGAAGCCCAATTAGATTTCGAAAATACCGATAAGCAATTATAAAATTTTCAGTTCGTGTTTAACCTCCTTCCGTACAACACGTGTGATATTTCGTTAAGGTTTTTATAACTTTCGATAGCACGTCAACCTTATTGACGGTAATATAATTTGATGATGGTTTTGATTATTATTATATTACATGTATAATATAAAATCACATTGAACCACTAAAAACTAGTTGCATGGTTAGACTGAAAATTATCAACATTTTATCAAACCTTTCATGGGGTTCAGACCAGAAGAGCCTTATATTAATGTACAAATCATTAATATTAATACTTTCGTTCGTGAATTACGACTCTGTCATTTATGGCATTACAAAAACTAAGACACTCGCCTCATTCGACCCAATTCACAATCAAGGAATCAGACTAGCTAATGGTGCTTTTAGAACAAGTCACTGGACTTGTTACTAACTAACTAACTAACTAACTGACCACTGGGTCAGCATATTGGGCAACGCCGGAAAACCTCCACTCTAAATTATTCGTAATATTAATACGATGAAGTATATGATCAAGATCTTACACCAGCCAAACAAGTATCCTCCTATATTTTTCACCAACATTTTCAAAATACCAATGTAAAGATTCCACTATGATTTTTGAAAACTTCAATACAATAAAAAAGAATATAAGTCTTAATATAGATACAACAAACAAAGCCACCTTTCCTATAAAAGTGCCTTGGACTTGATCCCTGGATATAACTACGGACCTTCTCAAGCATAAAAAAATGCTCAATTACAAACTCGATCATTGTTTCCCGATTCTACGAACCTATTGACCACTTATATCATAACCACACATTTATTTATAAAGATGCTTCTAAAATTATAAACGGAACAGGTTTCGCAATAATAGACCATTCACCAACATCTTCATAGCGGAAGCCTATACGTTTTATACAATTCCAACTCAACGTCTCATCAAACAATAGTCATATATATATATATATATATATGATTATATAATACATATTACAAATTAATAAAATATTATATAATATTATATAATTATATAATATATAATAATATTATATATTATTATATAAGGATATATATTATATATACTCTTATAATAAGCGACTCCCTTAGAACCCTTGTCTCACTACAAGACCAACACCTTCAAAATAAATTAATCAAACTTAACAAAGACCTGATTTCTTCATCGAAAAACAAAATCAAGTTAGTTCCATCCCACATAGGTATCACTGGGAACGAAAAAAGCTAATAAATGACGAATGAAGAGGTTACATCCTCAACTTCCACCATCAGAAATAAAATTCCAACCAAAGATCTGATGAATGAAGCCCATTAATGGATTATAAAAATATGGCAAATTCACTGGGATGCAATACTTGACAGCAACAAACTCATAAACATAAAAAAAAACTGTGTCCAAATAAACATATCCAGATAGTTCATTCGGGAGAGATATAATGTAAATGTTAACTTTTATATTGTAAAAATCCATAACATCATGTAAATGTTCCTTTTGTCTAATAATCTCTGTAATTGAAGGCTTTATGTTAATAAGAAAAAAAAAATTATCACATTTTATTTCCATACATTCAGGTTAAAATCTGACAATGCAAGTTTATTATTATACTGTAAAAAGTGACGTGGTACTCGAATATGCATCAAGTTCAAATCGTTGATTTTAAATGTTTAAAAATTATAATGCATAAATATTTTTAATTGAAAGGACAAAATTAATTAAGTGTCCAATAACCATTTACTAGGTTCAATTTAATCTTTATTTTCTTTGTAAAAACATGCAATAATACTGAATATTATTCATAATTGTGTCAAACTGTAACAATAATTTTAATACAAGAAAAAACGATGATAATAGTTATAATTTGTGTTAAACAATTATATTATTTTTAATCCATTAACATCTAATTTAGTACAATTGAGTTTTAATATTTGATACTAAAATACAAATAATAGTCATAAGCATTTTAACTGATTATTTATTTTGTTTCTTAAAATCCTTTTATTACACTTCTGTGATTATTATAGTGTAGTAAATAGAAGCTGCAGCATAATTGAATTTTACCGATGAAAAGTCAAAGAGAGGTTTATATAAAGTTTATCGGTATGAAATACGTACCGATAATTTTGGATATTATACCTCTATAGTGTCGTTAATGCTTTGATAGGATGTAAAAAAAAATATTTTAATCAATAGAAATCTAAAGAAAATTAAAAAATAACAAACAAAAAAAACCGTCCATTAATATAATATAGTATATTGATTGGTGAACTTTGTATTAAAACTTTATGAAAATGCACACACACACATATATATAGTAATGCAGTTCACAAAATAATTAATATTCAAATGAATTGTTTGTTAAATAAATATAGCAAATGAATATAAATGAAAAATTTTAAATAAAGCCGCCAATAAAAATTAATCGTTGGCGCCAACGAAATGGAACCCATAATCGTAATAATTTTTTTGGAAATGTCGATATATTTACCATTGTATTTGCCACTAAGTTTAAATCCATTTTACGCATGAATTCGATTGATTGGTGAAGCACTAAAAGTTCAGATTTTATTTACTACTAGCTTTGAAGTGAAGTGCATGTACAATACACGTCGTATGGAAAACGTTAAGCCCTGGATGGTGCATGTACATTCGGCGCACATGTTGAAAATACACTCATTATAACTATTAAAACTTTTTGAGGCGTGAGAAAAAAAGGGAAATATATTTTACTATTCATATTTTCCTATGATGACGTTTAACATTAGATGAAGAAATAAAAAATAAATAAAACTGTTTACGACAACTTCCAATGCATTAAAGTTTGTTGATCTTTTTGTTAATACTCAAATTATTCGGATGTCAATTAATATATTGAGATGTTTAATTAACATTCCTTCCCTCCTCTCTCCCATCATTGATTAATCATAGGCGTTTTTCCCAATTAAAACTGTTAAAATAATTATGAATTATTTCATTTTTTAACTACATACCAAAATCAAATTTTTTGCTTCCCCTCGTTAGAAATAAACGTTTTTCAAGGGCGGGGAGGGGGATCATGGCACACGGATTAAAAATCACTAGCTTTGTCAATCTGTGCAGTCGATTCTCGATTACTGCGTGATCCAGTATCTCAAAAATGTGTTATTTTATAACATTTACTATTTTTCATGAACGTCCAAAGCAAGCCGAGATTTTTCAAAACTTATTTGTCCTAATGCTTTTTCTATTCTTTGTTTTTTACTCCCCCTTTCTAACGAACTATTAATATTGTTCAATGATTTGTTATTATTAGGGTTCAGAAGTTAATGGAGTTGCATATTATTCATTATACTCTCGATTTATAACAGACCTAACTAGAAATCCGAGCTTTACAATGTTGAGTTTAAAAATTGAAAATTAAAAATGCAAATTTTGTTAATTTTAGAGAGAAAAAATGCATATTTCGTAGATTTTCATCGATTTTCACATATTTGTATACATATTTAATTTTTTCTAAAAATATTATTTTTTTTCATTCTTAACCAATTTATTATAAATAATGTTTCGTAAAATACGGCTAATAACACAGAAAATATTCATCATATAAAACTCAATATTATTTTTCATAAATATTTATTGTTATTTTTTATTGTCTACTATGAATTTAATAAAAATATTGGTGGTTTAATGCAAAAAATTAACAGGTATTATACAATATTTATTTATTTTGTATTTTACAAATAATGAAAATGTATTTTTTTAACTATTTTTTTAAGGTGGTACTTTTTTCGCCTAAAAATGACCTCCCTCTTTTCGACCAAATTTTATAAAATAGTTTCTTCTTTTCGCCTAAAAGTATTAGCATTCTTTTCGTCCATAATATCACGTTAAATATTTTGGGAAGCATTGTCTCAAAATAAATGTCTTCAACAATCGTTGTGCAAATCATATTTCATTAATTTCACAACGAATGTATTGTGAATCATTTCATTCTTTCTTTAATAAAAATTTTTATTGTAATTCTCCATCAATCGGTAAGTGATAATCTGTAATACAGAAAATCCATACTGATGTTTATATTAAATTAAATAGTACACAACATTTACAACATTTTCCTAAAGATAGAAAAGTAAAAAAACTTAAACTAAAAATGAAAAAATAATCCAACAGTATAAAATAGGAGAGTTAAATCAATTTGAGTTTATTAAATCTATAGCATTTAACTATACAAAAAATTTTAATTAAACATATTAAAAAAATATACCTAGAAAATACCTAACCTATGAAAATTATATAATAAATATTTTAATTTGCATAAAACAATATATTTTTATAATGAAGTCACAACAACTAATGAAAAATCTCTATTTATATTTACTGTATAACAATTATTTAAATGTGCACAAAAATAATACATTTTTAGATAATAATAGAAGCCGCTATCTCATTTTTATACAGTATTTCTCAAAATATTGAACGTAAAACTGTGAGCAAAAAGATTGCTAATACTTTTAGACGAAAAGAGGAATCTATTTTATCAGATTTAGTCGAAAATAGGACGTACGCGAAAAAAGGAAGGTCATTTTTAGGTGAAAGAATTTCCGCCCTTTTTCAGTTTTTCATGCATAAAATCTTAAATGCCAACCGGTTATGCGCCATATTTTAGTTCTCAATAATAATTTTTTTTTTAAATATAGGTCTTTAGAATTTGCTAATTAACTTTTAATAAATAAAAAAATATATTTTTTTTACATATTTCATATTTTTTCATGCATATTTGCATGAATATTTTGCCTTTTTTGGCTCCTATAACTTCCGAACCCTACTTATGATATTATATGAACAGAAAGCGTCTCGACCTAACCGATCGTCAAGCCACGATAAATATGCGATAATTCACCCCGTTCTCGTTACACCGTCAACAATGATTTTGGCAAAAAAACGTGAGAACGCAAGCATTTGTTTATGAGCAATTTTTTGCTTATGACTTCTGTTACGCGAAAACACGATACGTCGGAAGGCGTTTCATATGTGTAGCGAAATATGACGGGTTTTCTACATATTTAAAATTACTTCATTGATAAAAATATCAATCAACATTTGTATATGACACACACGTAATAACGTTACTGCGCAAAAAACTGTACGAATTATTATTCTATTCTACATTCTGCACTACGTGCGGTATTTCAATCCATTGGTCTTTTTTGTATGCGTAATTTTTTTTTTTTTTAAAAAAAAAATTAAAAAAAAAAAAAAAAAAAAAAAAAACAACAAATAAATAACAATAAAAGTTTAACACTGGAAAAACAACAAAGATTGATTGTGATTATAATGTATTTTAACTGTATCCCTCTTTATTACACACTCCAAATCACGCCACTCCGATGAGATAACTTTTTTTTTCAAATCTAAAAATAATTAATCCCAATATTATAATAATATTATGAAACCAATTTCGATACTTCATGATGATAGATATCAAACATCGAAATCAAATCGTTTTTAAATGTATAGTAAATATTTTATACTATAATATGATTTCATACTAGTGTACTTGAGCAAATTATTAATCTAGGGTAGAGGAAGGTGCTTACTGCTTATTTATGTGGAACTGGTTACATAAGTGCTTTTTTTACATGGATACGTGACGCTACGAACGAAATACCTATTTATTGACCCACCATCAATGACGTAATTGAAAAAGATGCACGATGATTACAAAGAAAATTACACAATCGGAAAATAGTCCGTTAAACTTTACTCCCCACTACTTAAGCTGATTGAAAAGAATAATCAAGAATAATGTTTACGAGTGGTTTAGAGATTTATCATATTCCCTTTCTCCGTTACAAGTCTTGACAAGCGTCAGTCATTCTTATCCTTACCCACCGTAAACATTTTATTTTTTTAAATCCTAATAATATTCGGAACCGTGTAATAATACTCAAAATCTAATGTATTCACCTATTGGTTTAACAATCCCCATATTAATATCTGTAATCTAAACGAACATCGATAAAATTAAATGGTATGTACAAGATGTGTCACTTGGAAGTATAATTGAATAAATCTATGGAGTTAAAAGCTCGCCATCATGACGGACGTCGAGGACGACTTATGTATTATTACGTTGTTGTATTATATACTTATAGTGTATAATGTTATATAATGTCACATAATATTGTCACGGGTAAGGTCTGTAAATTTATAATATTCTCCGTCTTTGTTGTGACGCAGAGTAATTTATGTCATCGAGACCGTACCCAAATATCAGATAAACCATCCCCCTCCCCCGGGAGCCGTCACTGTAATTACTCGCGTACAGCTGTATAATGGTGCATGTGTCCGACGTCTACGACAGGACATCGCGGAGATATGCAAATTTCATACAGACCCGGTAAAGTACTCTTTGGATAATCGGATAACTGACTGATACGTATATATATGTATATGTAGTAAACAAGCCAAAGCCTCGATGCGATTAATGTATGGTTTAAAAATGTCTTGTCGAATGACGTTAAAATCTATATAGACATAAGTGGTACGACATAAATTAATAGAATAGCCTGGATAAAGATATTATAATTTCCACAATCATGAAATTAATTATGTTCGAAAAAAAAAAAATTAATGTTATACACATTGGGTTTATAATAAATGCAACAATAACTGTAATTTTTAAATTGACAAAACGTAATCAAATTATAATGTAACTTTTTACATTTCTTACTAGGTTCTGTAATTATCGTGAGATGTGAAAAAGTGGATTTTTATTTTAAAATTAAATACTCTTTCATTTTAATTGATTTTTATCGGGTCAACGATTTCATAGTCAATTTATTTTTAGCTATCCGTCTCCATCTCAAAGATTTCTCCACATAAAGTATACGCTACAATTATTTTCGGCTGGATTTTGGTGAGGCAAATACAAGCTTATAGCATATGGGTGGACACTAAAACGTGGCAATTCGCTGCAGTAGTTTTAACTGTTATGTTATATGATGTAGTCCAACAACGAATATCGTTTTAAAATTAACATATAATTGTATAAATTATGGTTCTACATAATATCGGAGGAGGTAAGTAAGTACACATAGTATTATCATAAGGTAAAAACGCACAAGTATACACTATGTGTACTATCGTGAAATACGTTTACAAGCAACGTATTATGGTTCTACATAATATCAGAGGAGGTCAGTAAGTACACATAGTATTATCATAAGGTAAAAACGCACGAGTATACACTATGTGTACCATCGTGAAATACGTTTACAAACAACGTATTATGTATTTTCACCGTTAAATATTTCCACAAACGTTGTCTCAAGGGGTTTGTAAAACGCGAATGCTCCAATTATATGTTTGTTCCGTGGTATTGGAATTAAGCACGAGAAAATTGTTTGGATATAAACATTTGGTATTTGAACTAAAAGTACGCATTTCATAATTCGACCTGAAAATCTAATAATAACTACGCCTAACCTATATGTTTGTTATATATGAGTGTAAAAATGAAATTATTAAGACAAATACATTATAATTTCATCTTTTTCTATTAAATGATTTAACAATAATTCATGTTGGACGTCGTAATGAAGAGATTGCACTTGTTAATCTCAAAAGTAATTGTTAACAAAATAACGTTTAAATAATTGATGAACGGCCAAAAGTTATTGTTCTGTTTTTTTTTTTTTTTTTATATAACTATTTATTATATAAATTAATATATTTCAACAATTTAACATTTCACATGATTTATCAACCTCTTGTAAACAATAAAGCTTGTGTTGGAGATTGCGAGTTATAAAAGTTGATAATAATATATGTAGATAAATTTAAATTGTATAATAAATCTTATGACATTAATCACAGCTAATTAAAAAGAAAATCATAAAAGTACATAAATTATTTTTAGTATTGCTTAATAAATAAAACACAAGAAAGATACATGAATCACACGATGGAACATAAGTTAGCTACTATAAAAGTGAATAAGAATAATACTTAGACATATAAAATACAATTCAAATAATATAAAATATAAAATTAATAAAAATAGGTAGCTCATTCCTCACATAGGTAATAGTATTTTATTAAGATATATATTAACATTTTTTGTGGAATTAGTTCTTAGATATTTTTTGTCATTAAGATTTAGTGAATTGAACGGTTTAGGTCCTAGATAATCCATGAATTTCTTGCCTATACCTTTTTTTGGATAATTTATTTTAATATCGTAGGCAATAGTTTCTCTTTTATAATTAATATTATTCATTAGTGGAAGGTATTTTAAGATGAAAGAAATAGTAAATTTCTTGTATAGCTGACATACAGGTAGAACACCAAGTTCTAAGTAGTTTTTGTTTATAGATCCTGGTTTTTTTTTTTTTTTTTTTTAGACAGATACGAATGGCTTTATTTTGCTGCGTGATCAATGGTCTTAGAACATTCTCAGTAGCTCCCCGCAAACTGTTATTCCATATTGACGAATCGACTGATTTGATTGATAAAGACATGAATACTATTCTCGTAATATCGATGGAGATTAAATTTCGTATATTATAAATTTTGAGTATGATCGTCCCTAATCGCGTTGTAATGTTTAGTATATGTATATGCCATCTCATATTATAATCGAAAGTCAGACCAAAATATCTTACTTTAGTGACTCAATTTATTTTGGAGTATGTTGAGTTAGCTCTATTATTATCGTTGTTACACACTATAAATTCTCGAAAAGTGAAGTTTGAGTAATTGTTTATAGAGAAGGCCATACAAACTATTATTTGATAGTTTATTGTTATTTTTATAGAGTTTAATTTCTGAGTTAAGCAGTTTGTTTCAATAATCGATTTATTATGGACTAGGTCCCAAGAATTATCAGAAAAAATTAAGCATGTTATCCGCATATGTAGTTATAGACCCATCAATATGCATGCTGCATATACTATTTATGTACATTATGAATAGGACCGGGCCAAGAACACTCCCTTGAGGTACACTACAGTTTAGTGTTGTCTTATTTCCTATATTATCATTTATCTTAACCATCTGGGTTCTGTCATTTAAATAGCTTGCAAACCATTTATAACTATTTTTTATAATTCCGAAACTAGGCACGATTTTTAATAATTCATTATGGTCAACCGTATCAAAGGCTTTTGAAAAATCTAGAAAAACTGCAATAGATTTTTTGCTATTATTGAGTGCATCATATTTAAGTTTAGTTACCTTATATAAAACGTCTGTTGTTCCTATACCTAGCCTTAAGCCGTACTGATGTTTTGAGAGCAGTTTATTGCTTTCTAAAAACGTTATGAATCTTGTTTTAACTAATTTTTCAAGAATTTTTGTAAAATTGCTAATTAACGATATTTGCCTATAGTTATTTAAAAAAATTTTATCTCCGTTTTTAAAAATTGGTTTCACAAAAGATATTTTAAACTGTGAAGGAACTATACTTTCATTTATGCTTTTATTATATACATATATTAATGGATCTATTATGGATATTGCTATATGTTTTAATAGTTTTACTAATATGTTATCATGACCTGGAGCTGTATCATCCTTTAAATTATTTATTAATTTCATAACTTCAGTTTTATTAACAGGTTTATTGAAGACAATGTCAAAGTTTGTTTTAAAAGGGTACTGTATTTTTGGATTTTCAGTATTATTAAATTTTTTGGATAATTTCAAACCAACTGTAGAAAAAAAGGAATTGAATGCATTACACGCTAAAATGGGTTGATTTTGAACATTAAGTATTTTATCATCAATTTTGAAATATTTTATATTACCTTTATTTATTGCATTATTACTTGTAATTTCGTTTATTAATTTCCATGTAGCTTTTGGGTTATGGGACAAAGATAAAGTGTTGAATTTATTTTTATAAAAATTTGTTTTTTCTCTCTTCGACCAATGAGTTTAATTTATTTCTATAACTTTTATAATATTTCAATAACGAGTTATTAGTAGGATGTTTTTTTAATTTCTTTGAAAGTTGGTTTTTTTTCCGCAATAATTTTATTAAATTCGATGTTATTAAATAAACACATTTATTTACGATAGAAACAATAGCGTTTTTATTCATTATAGAGTTTTGCATGATGTTGTCGTGTATATTATAATTTATATGAATTCCTTTACTCGTATTAAATGATGATATCATCAATATTGAGCGTCAAAACTTAATAATAGTTAAATTTAATTACGTAATTCGAGGAGTATTTATTTTCATTAAAATAAAAAATGTATTATTTATTGTTTACCTACAATACTAGTCTACTACAGTCAATCAAGATATATTACGCATCTAAAGTTTTAGTAATTTAAAAAATTGACTTCCATACAAAGTAATTTCCTTTTTGTTGTAAGAACAGACGTCATACATGGGATGGGTTCTTTGAAAATCTCTTTCGGCTTTTTCGTCCGATGCAGAAAGCAAATGTGTTTTTTTAAATCTCAATCCCGACGGGAAGTCACGGACCTCCAACCGTGCGATGTTTTCATTACACCGTCGATTTTTCAAAAGGGGTAATCCCTTCGGAGAGAGATCCCTATCTTGAACTTTCATTTTCGAGGTATTATTTTAAATTTCACACGTGTCCATTTGGCACGTATAACAATAATACAAGCGAATATATTCCGATAGAGTTCCGACAACAGTGAGTCGTTTTCAAATGAGATCGATATTACCAAACTGTAAAGTATTATTATACAGCGCAATTTTATCCGTTTTTTTATAAAAGCTCAACGCGGTGCACATGAATAAAAGAGATAATAATTACATTTTAAGTTTGAACGGTGATATCTGAAATATCATATCTTCTGTTCGGTTTCCAAATCGTGTTTTTCTGCAAACGACAAACTAACTACATTACCAGCATTCCAGGTAGATTTATGGTGTTGATCAACTCGTTTGGTGTGGAAAAAAAATTCATGTGACAAGCTGATGATGCATATTGAACACTCTAAAAGCAGCGGATCGTGCGTGTTGCGCGCACACTGCGGTAACTATATAACAGGTACAGAAGATGAAAAGCGATAGTCCATTTTGTATTTTTTTTTTCAATTAGTTTTTTTTTTTTTTTTTATAATAATAATTATTAAAATTCTATATTTTATAACAGATTTTTTAAATAAATAAATTTTCTTATGATTTAAGCCCTTATAGCGCGTTTATGTTTCAAATATTAAACGGGTACATGTTCGAAAACATTGTTTTTGCCCTGCCGGAAAAAATATTATGAATGGAATACTACTCTTCTTACTTTCTGTAGCCATAACGTTACTAGTGTATGGTCGTAAAACCACGTTCTTAGGTTGCGCAAAAAGCTAAAGTTAAAATTTGGCAGTCAATCAAAATGTGTTTAATATAAGTTGTAACGCGTTAGGTATTGCGAATAATATTCTTAAATTGTTAATATTCGTTCATTTAAGGATAAACATAGATTAATTAAAATATTAATAATAATAATGATTACAATGTAGTCACATCAATCGTACTCGCAGTTTTCTAGAGAAAGATATTAACAATACTATTATGTAAATCAAACGGCAAAAATAATCCGAGTTGGTGGTTTTACATGTGTGTCATTGTGCAACGTCATGTCCGACGTCAACTCCTCCCCATCCGAAGTTTTCTAAAAAAATCTATACGGTTCAGGAAAATAAAAGGTTTAAAGGTAAAACCTTTCAAAAAGTATTACTTAAGGATATTAACGAGGCTACTGTTATCGAAACGTTTCTATATTATTGAGTATTTATTTTTTTTTTGATTTGTAGTTTAATTAGTTTTTTTTTTTTTTTTTAATTTTCATCATCAATTTTGATATGTATACGCCCCCGCCCCCATGTTTAAACTCCCGAGGATGAAGATATCACACCGTGTATTTATGTGTGTGTGTGTGTTACCGATGGACAAACTGGGGTGGGTGACTGTCGGAGTGGAGGGGTGGCGCGCTAAGTCGATGGGCCGTTTCGTGATGAATTACTAATTTACACTCGTTCAAAGGAGATCGGCTGAGACAGCGATAATGACGGTGCTGATAATTACTGAATTATACGGACAATAGATCGCCGTCGTCGTCATCCTTATTAATACTCGACGTCGGAAATGTAGCGCTGGGCGCGGACGCAAAAATCGAATCCCACGCTGTGGCAAACCTGTAGGTCGTATTATATTACTATACACTTTGACGTGGCTATGTAGTCTTAGAACGATCGTGCGTGCTAAAATCGTTATAACTATTATTATTATTATTATTATTCGTATCGTTATTATTAAATTATATATTATATAATAGATTATTGTCAGGGTGTAACAACGCGGCAGACGAACACCCTCAAGGCACCAAAAACAGTAACCCAGTACCTAATCATGACAATATCGTGGTCATAATAATGATTCCGAATATCACTTTGGTTAATCCAAAATGCTTATACGAGTGTGCTTATCCCAAACATTTTACCCGTTTATATCATTACACGACCGCAAAGCTGAGTATAATAATAATATGATTTCCTGATCGTCGGCTGTTTTCATGAATGTGCCCAGACGATCTTGGTGTATTCGATTATATTTTTATCGTAATCATAAAAAAAATAAAAAAATAAAAATGGATTTTTAAAAATATTACTCATTTAAACGATATCATATACCGTTGACAGAATTTCCTACAAATATGGAATACTAAAACCATACAGTATGATTTGATATTATTAAACTAATTCATTGAAATACAAAACGGAAGATTCAAAAATGATCTATTCAATTCAACATAGACTTTTTGGTTTCGAAAAAATCAAATAAAAAATAACATTATTCATTTTAGCAATAAAAAATATTTAAACTGCTCGCATTGTGATTATTACACAATTAGTTTTATCAAACCAATATAGTTTCAAACTTTTATAACTGTGTGATTCCATTTATTTTTTTAATGAATTCAACTATTATTGCATACAGCGTCTTAATTATATCATACTACTACGTATGAGTATAATATGTGATTATATTGTAAGTAACTTCAATAATTATAATAATTATTTAAATAACAATAATAATAATAGATAATTAGTATAGACATTACTTTAATTTTTCCTTCCATATTTTTAAAAAAAATTGAAAAAGGGGCAAAGGATGATAAAAAAATTCAATTTTTTTGCTATTCCAACTAAACAATTCTCATATTTTTTAAGTACGGAAAATGGTTTAAATTATTTATTCTTACGTCTCTTTGAAAAGTTAAAGCTTATTTTGGAAACTAAAAATATTCTTCTTCATACTTGCGATTCTCAGACATGAAAATTATTTTATTAGCATTATTATGATACACTCACAATGTCGAGCAGCACTGTGAAGACATATATATACGAGTATTTATGATATTTATGGTATTTATAAAGACAAAATTAAGATAAAATTTAATTTCACATTATTGCACGTTATTGTATTGTTTCGCATTCTATACATTTTATTACATTTGATATTTTATCTTATTTATTATTAATATTATATTAATGTGTAATCCTAAAAGATTTCTCGCCAGTCAAAGTACACTGTATATTGACATTTTTGCCAAAAATTCTCGTGGCTTCAATCTCATAAAATACGAGATCGTAAAATAAATAAAACATGTATTTTATTTAACTAATCGTAAACCAATAACATTAAGTCTTTCTGTCTTTATATATATATATATATATATATATATATATATATATAATATGAATTATATTATTAATTATATATATATATATAAGTCTTTTTATTTATAAACATTATTTATATCTTATAACTAAGGTTCAGAATTTAAAAGAGCCAAAAAAGTCAAAATATACATGCAAATATGCATGAAAAGTAATTGAATATGCAAAAAAAATATATTTATTTATTTATTAATAGTTAATTAGTAAATTCTAAAAACCTATATTTAAAAAAATTATATTATAAAAAATTAAAATATGGCGCATAACCTTTTGGCATTTGAGATTTTATTGAACTGAAAAAAATAATTAAACAAATACATTTTCATTATTTGTGAAATACAAAATAAATAAATGTTGTATAATACCTGTTAAGTTGTTGGATTGAACCATCAATATTTTTGTCAAATTTATAGTAGACAATAAAAAATAACAATATATATTTACGAAAAATAATATTGAGTTTTATATAATGCAAGTTTTCCGTGTTCTTAGCGTTGTAACATTATATAAAATATATTAGTTAAGAATGAAAAAAATTAATTTTTTTTAGAACATAAATAAATATATGGAAAAATCAATGAAAATCGACGAAAAATGCATTTTTAATTTTCAATTTTTTAACTCAAAATTGTATATCTCGAATTTCTAGCTTGGTCTTTTGTAAATCGAGAGCAAACAGAATAATATACAACTCCTATAACTTCCGAACCCTACTTATAATGTAATACAGACCACGGAACCAAGACATGAACTTACCTCTGGTAAATTACTCTCCATAGTACCATTGTGCTTCCAGACAACAGACGATCACGTTCCGAAGAGTGCACAACTCGTCAACACTCACTAGCCGAATATCAGAACAAACGTGTACATACATTTTTATTTATTCGACAACGGATGGCGGCAGTGGATTCTTATGACGTCTTAAGACGTTATCCATGAATTCGTGGTACAATTGACAGGTGAATAATAATAAAAAGAAAAAGGAAAATCGCTACCCAAAGACAAAATATCGAGAATAAAAAAAAAAAAATACACATATAAAAACGTCTACAGACAGAAACCATTTTTTTTTGAACAATCATCAATTTGCATCAATGATTTTTTTTTTTTTTTAACAACAAGGACTGTAGTATTAACTGTACTAAAAAATACCAATAACCAGTGGCAGGTTTTGAACTTTTTCTAGGGGGAGGATCCTTTCACATTATCTTATAATATACGAAGACAAAAAATGTTTAACCCATTAATAATTTATTACTTAATTTCTTAAAATGTAATTCTTACACTAGAAAAAAAACATAGTATAGCATTTTAGTTACAAAATCAAATATATAATATATAAAATATAAAATATTACAACCTAAACACATGACCTGGGTGGGTACAGACTCCCTCTCCCGTAAAATTGCCACTGCCGATAACATTAATATCTAGGTCAAAAGAAGTATAAGACACATTAACCATCACTATATACTTATGTAGCAATAGAAAATCGTGTTAATATTATATTGTAGAATATAGAAAAACAATTGTAAAATAATCAACACTGTTTACTAGCATGAAAATAATAATTATGTTATAAGATGGATGCATAAAGTCTTTTCTCTGGCGGTCACATGAGTCGACCACTGCGGGAAACATTTGCGTTATTTCAAGTGTTTCCAAATTGTGTTATGTATCTATACGTACGATTTTTTTCAGTGTATACGAAAAGATATGCATCTTGCACATAGGACGGCCGTTGGATATTCAAGTACGTAAAGTATATTGGTGTTTTGGCAAAAATTATTATGATTTACGTTCAACAGTAGTAAAACAAATACTTAATACTTTAAGAAATCCCACAACTTTTTGTTGTTAGTAAAATGATTCATGTAAAACCATGTTTGTAATCGTATTTAAAATGTTTTTAATTGGTTGTAATAAAATGACAACGAGATTTAAACATTTTATAATAAATACTGCGTTTAACGTTTGTCGTTTATTTAAAACTGCATACCCGTAGATGAAACTTATGACTTCAGAAGCTTAAGTACGTGGTTCTAATGCTGTCAATAATTTTATTTACGATTAAATAGGTCAAAAGTTGAAAGGACAGTTGTTGTTAGCAATTATTTATTACTTTGAATATCTGCTTAATTCGTTTGAATTATTTATAATGATTTTTAATTTTTTTTATTTATTCATAACATTTCTGTAAAAAATGTTATATTAATCAATCGATAAAATATTCTCGTAACAAATTATTAAGTAGCTTAGTTTTTAGTTCATTTCTAATTTGAAATATCTACATGAATGCATTTTTCGTGTATGGTATTTTTTATATTGATTCAATACTTTTACAATCACAGGCGTTAAAACTAAATTTGTTAGAATAATATGAACTATAATAAAATGTATATTATTTATTAATATATTATTATTATTTATTCATTAGTCATGACTCAGACTCATATCATTGAGTATAATTTGTTGTATACACGCTAAATTATAACAATTACGATATATGGACAATCGAGCGACAACTAATAACTTAAATTAATTAAATGTATGAGGATGAAATACTAATTTCAAACATATATAATATAGGTCTGAGCAATATTCCTAAGATGCTCCGAACGAATTTTAACTTTGTGATTATTAAATTATTTCATATTTATTTACAGCTAATGCACACGGATACGATAATATATATATATATATATGTATATTAGTGATGGGTCGAACTCTGATTTTTTAAATCGAATCAAACTTGAACCGAACTTTAAATTATTTTTTCGAACTCGAACTCGAACTCAATTACTTTTTATCATGTACATTGTACCTACCTACAAATTAAATCAACCATAATTATTAATTACTATTGTATTTTAAGTTTTTGTATTATCTATTCTACATTTTAACTTTTAAGTCTAAGTAACTATATTATTTACAATACATTTACATTTTAGATAATTTCTTATTATTATTATTATTTTTCAAAACCAGTATTGTACTCTCTCGTGTTATCTTGTAGCTTACAAAATAATCATTGAGTATTGAGTATTGAATTATAAATAATGCATAACGTGCCCTTTACAAATTATCACTTTCTATCGCTAATAGTCTAATTATTTCTAAATAATCATTATCAATTTTTATTTTTCAAAAATAACTTTTGAAGAATTGTACAAATATTTGGTTTTCGAACTATCGTAACCAGTAAGTCTGGTTGGAAAAATATTTCAAGTTCGATTTTCGAACAGTAAAAGATGCTTGATAGTTCGGTTCGATTTTTTTTCATGCTGAGTACGAATTTCGAATCGAATCGAACATCAAGGGTTCGGTTTGGTTCGGTTCGAGATTCGAACAGTTCGACCCATCACTAATATATAGATATATTATTTTGTATTAATTTGATCGATTTTCTGGTCCCAAACGATGTAAGGCTCCGATTGTTTAGTCAAGCAACCGAGTTGTCATTGCAATGCGATAAAAAAATTCGATAAGATGTTATCAACCCACGTTTAAAATGCACTATCTCTGTGTTTCATCTGTTTGTTTATTAAATTTATGTTTTTTGTCGTATACGACTATGACTTCAAAGTGTATAAACGAAACACACTCTCAATAATTAACGCGATTGCCCAATAACGATCGACTGCATTTACATTATTGTACACTTTATGTAAACAAAATTTAATAAAACATTTTGTAATGTATTTGCTATTCATGTCTAATGTGTCGATCAATTGTTTCTATCGGCATTTCGGTCTCCGGTCGATTGACTCAGATCCAATAACTAAACATTAGTGACTAGTCATATTATCCGTAGTACACATCTGGTATAGTTTAATATTTGCCAACACAGTTAGTTATAATCGTACGGTATTATAATTCCATCATCTTGATTAATGAAATCTAATGGAAAAGTAACACACATCACACTGGCATCATGTGTGTATAGTCCCTTTTCGTGACGCCCGGCGTCATATTATTTTTCGCGTCCTCAGAACAAAGAACAAGACAATTTTTATCTTTCATGTATATTTCCAGTGCGTGAAAACATTTTATTAAAACAAATTTTGTAGTGTTTTTTTTCTTCTTCTGATTTAATTGAAATCATACACGTTGTAAAATCTTAAAATAAAATAGCAAGCCGTAGAACTTCTAAAAAATTTAAGGTTTTAAAATATAATTGTTATATGCTCTATAACATGTAATTCCTTTTAAAAGAAAAGGTAAAAACAAAAATTTAACAACAATCATATCGAATAACTGGTATTTTCAGTTATTTTATTGCATTCGGTTTTAGTTAATTGTTTTCAACAATTCTACAACAATACTATTACGTTGTTACTTTGTTAATTATTTACACTGTTTTATAATCTGCCGTGAGTTCTATTTAGTTTAGTAGTTGTTCGATTGACATCAGAATTACCAAAATTGTTGAGAAGTCATAAAATTCGAGGGTTAGTTATTTTTTCATTTAATTAAGGTTGGCACTCGTTGTAAAAATGATCTGTACAGAATACTACTAAGGTTCGATAGCGTTTAACTTCTGTGTTAATATTTTCCAAAGCGAATGCGGCTGTGTATATTGTGTGTTATCGATCATGAATTTTTATCATTTACGCGAATGGTGTTCTGCGAATGACACCAATATCAAAATTTTGAATTGAAAATTCAAATTTGAAAATACGCGAGATAAGCATGTGAACCATTGTTTCTTTTCGAGTGTCAGAAGTGATTGACGTTGATGTCAAAACGATTTTATTTTTCAATCCTACTAAGTAAAATATAATATATGTGCCCAATATATATATATATATTATGATGTGTGTTTACGACTCTGTATTCCAGTTCCATACCAATTCGCCGTGTAATAGAAAATTGAAAAATGTCAGAAAAACGAACGGGTTATAATATGCAACGGGAAAGTGATGTCTTCTACAAATGAGACTGGCTGAGAATAAAAATTCCGAATATTTTAGTTGGGATCTGTTGTACCCGTTAACAAGTTTTTATAATACTTGTTTAGTATAATGTATATATATATATGTATACCTTATTTCGTGTACTATAAACATTGCAATTTAATTAACTTTTATTTATCATTTAAAAATTCTTAATCAAACTGTAGTCGAAAAATAATTTTATATTTTTAGTATAATATAAATATAAATATTTTAATATGATCTATGCTTTGAATGAAAAGGTTCATGCCAAAATTCAATTTCTCATTTAATGAAATTTTATGATGATTTTACAATGATTTTGAAGCTTTTATTTTATTTTAGCAATATATTAAAGTGCACATTGTAAAAGCTTCGGTATGTAAAAATCAAATGTTGAATCAATAATTGTACAGATTCGTAAATATTTAAATTCTCGATGGGGTTATACTGACGTAAGAGCACCGAAGAACTATAACACAACATTTCAAAAGATTATTTAGTTTATTTAAACTTCGAATGTTAATAAATAATGATCTAACGATTTTACAGATCAACATTTTCTCATACTCTCAATTATTCTACCTATTGAAAATAAATTGAAGATTTTGTAAGAACAGAAATTCTAAATTGAGTAAAAGTCGTTTTAGAAAAACGTAACGAAATAGAATAACAGATACAATTATTAATTCATTGCGATCGTTTTATACTTTTAATTGGTATTGCATATGCTCGCAGCCATTGCTGATGATAATATTACGTGTCGTTGCACGTTAATCAATGGATCACTTTTTAAACCCATTGATATAAATGACCCAATGAATCCGTTTGGTCTTGCCGTGGCCACAATTTTATTACGCTCGGTTTCGACATTGTCTCGTTTCGTTAAACGGCGAAAATAAAAAATAAGCTCGTTTACGCTTCACTAGTGGTTCCTAACAATGAGAAATCTACATGATACGTTACAGGGTCCGCGATTGTGTACAAAATGAAAACCAACGTGAAAAATTATTTCAGTAACTACATTGTGCCTCATCGAACCGTATTAGTTGGGTTTGCGGGTGTTATAACAGCGTTGAATGTAAGATGAAGATATTCAAAAGGGGACGAATCAAATAAGTTTCATATTACTTAATGTATTTTTCGAAATGACTTATGTACGCATTGTTGTGTAAAGTAGAAAAAAAAATAAGAAACAATTATCTCTCTACGAACGTCTATAGAAAAATAGCACTGGTTCAATTTCATTCTTGGCTATCAGAGAGCTTCACATACTGATCGGAAATCACTACCCTACACTGCTACCGGTAGGCATTGCGGTTCACACAAACGTAGTTTGTTATAAACGCCTATTTGTACGTGTATCGAAACGGTTATGGAAATGCGGGATGAAAAAAAAAAAACGGGAAATCGTGTTTGCGTATGAACAATAGTCATCGCTATTGTCGATTGCATTGGCCGTGGAAGCAGCAATCGCGTGAGTCGCACCGCGTATCGTTGTAATTTCCATTATTTTTTCTAGGAGTACTGAGTTCAAATTTGAAAATGTTTAGTTTTACAATGTTCGAAACAGTTAATTTATTAAGTTCACACCTTACCCATTTATCAAATCAGCTAAACGTTAAATGCGTTTCTAACTTAGGATTCATAGTGTTACTAACACTCAAAGTGTTTAGTAACTTTTAAAAACGTTAGCGAAAACGATTTCTACAATCTAAAGGACGATGAAATATACTTGTACAAATAAAATGATCGTAAATAAAAGAAATGTATAAGTAACATTAATTGTACGGCAGTCTTAATACCATGCGCGCATAATAAATATAATAAACCATTTTGCAATATACAATATTTATAAAACGGATTCGTCATTGTGAAGTGGTGAAAACCCGACGAGTTGACACAGAAGTAGTTAGTGGTGTCGAGTGCGTATCTGTTAGTTTTGATTATTAACGCCTACAGAAACATAGTCGGACGAATAATGAAACGCGTCTGAACGCTGTGAACTTTCCGCAGCAACGTTTCGTTTCGCGCCGCACGTTGGAGACTAGACGGTACGCAGCGGCCGGCCGTGAAGAACACCGGTCGCCGCTCGGAAACCTTTGGGAGTGGTGCGCGAATCGGTGGCCGGTGGACGCGTGGCCGGGCAAACGAACGCGAGCGGTCGAGCGGTTCAGGGCCGAACGGGAAAGCGGTCGGCGCGCGAGCAGTGCCCGCGGTACGGGACGAGGCGATCGCCGGGGAGAGGTGGTCGGGTGGCGGGTGGGGGGAGAGCGGTGGTGGGGTGAAAACGAAACAAGAGAAACGCGTACCGGACTTAAATCGAATGCCGTCCGGCGCCGACCGATTTCGCCGCGCCCATCGATGTCCAACCGGTCCACTAATGTCGTATCGCGACGAACGTTTTCGCAAGTGAATCGCGAAGCCCTCCCGAGCCGAATCGTGACGTGCGCTACCGGCCGGTAGCACACGACAACGGTCGGACGACGATTGCAATAGGTGCGCGTTTTGTTGACGACCGTCCGACAGTCGCGTCGCGACGAACAGGATGCGAAAAAATACGTCTTGTCGTACCGGCACGCGCGAGGACACGAACAACGCGGACGAGTTCTATGGTTTTTCGGTCGGGTGGACGAGAAGAAGTGACAACCCGAACGGGGTTCGCGACACGAACGTACAAGTCGTCCGTGTGATCGAACAGCAAGCGCTCGGTTGCCCGCGCGGCCGGTAACCCAAAGCGCGCGGCTCTAACCGGTGTCGTGGACCTATTCGACCGCCCGCCCGAACCTAGTTTCTAACAGCGCACGGGGCGCAAATCTCGGCGTCGGAACGAAATGCAATGCTAACGAAACGATAAGACGATTTCGGGACAAGTGCAGCACCATGAGGTCTTCGGACTGAACGATTCTTCGTAACGGTACCGCGAATCAAATAGAACAGGGGACTCCGGGTTCGACCGAATCCGAGCGAACCGTGTCTTGCCCCGTACTAACTCGGCACGGTCGCATAACCGCCAGCCACGTTTCCATCTCGATCGTCTCGCTGCGATAATTCCGAACAGCCACCTGTGAGTCGAAAACCGGTATTGTTTCGTGCAAATTGATTTGATTTGCATTTTTCGACCATCGCCTAATGATCGATGCTCCGAAAATTGAGCGCAGTACATTTGATCGAGCGGCAGTTTGTAACGGCGATTGTAAGAAAACAAATCGTGTAACAAGATCGGTTGATTCGATTAGGTTTGCTTTTATTTTGGAAAGTTTATTCTTTATAAGTCTAGTTTATATCTGCACAACAGTTGTGCAGTAAATTTGTGTAACACTCATTCGTAGCAGTATAAAAAAAAAAAAAAAAAATGCTCGCATCTCCTCCATATACGATGATTTGAATTGAAAACATTTAAGTACGAGTGAAATATTATGAGTTTATAAAAATAGTTTTTTATTTTTATAGAATTTACCATTTTGGATCTATGATCTTTGTGAATCAGGCCATTAACATATCGTATTGTAATTGTACATCTATTTTCAGACCACATGAAAACTATGAATTTTTCGAGCCGACCATATTTACGATTTCGCACACGTTTAACGGCTTA
>NW_020271714.1:0-6876 GCF_003268045.1 Sipha flava
AAACACCGCTCTCGAATGAGCGCAATCGTCGGCCGGCCGCCGACTACTAGTAGTGGGCGCGGCTTAAACGTCGCGTGCTTGCGCATCGCGAAAACACCTAACAGCGCGTTCTCTCGGCCGTTGTATACGTTTCGCTTTAGGTGTAGCGTCCTCTTAATAATCTTTTTACTTATAATTTTTGTATTACTAATCAGTCAGTAAAAATAAGAAAAAAAACACATCATTGTATAATCAATACATTCATCACTTCGTTCAGAATATAAAATATATAAATAACTATAATAGTTAAAATATTTATCCTGTGAGTACTTAAAAAAAAAAATATTATAAAATATGAATTAAAAATTCAACTTTCCTACCTATAAAAAAATATACATATAATAATTCTGTAAATACATCAAGACTTTTAAAATAAATAACCGTTATTCATATCAACAAATAATAAAAATTAAAATTTTGTACTACTGTTCAGTCTGTAAAAATCTAAAAAAAAAACAATTCGTTGGATATTCGGAATACTGGAGCGGTAGTTCCAATGATTTCATTCTCCAAAAACCTAATTATTGATATCTTCCATACATGATATGTTTGATCTGATGTTAACGGTATTCCCAATTTTTCCAACAATGTCATTTGTATATTTTTTTGGAATATCATTTTGTCAAATTTAAAATTCCAAATAAAATTTAAAAGTTTAAAAGCATTAAAACGTCTTTAAAATATTCAAAATTCAGAAATTTGGTAACTGATCATTTTCTTGATTCTTCAAATTCGATAACTGATAACAGATAATTGATAGCGAAGTCGTTATCTCATTGGGATTAAAGCCAATCGTAGAAAAGTATTTTCATTAGGTTCTCTAATAATGTACACTATGCTTTTATGCAACCGGGAAATACTAATTCCAATTGCTAATGGTATTTTCGGCATACTATAAATAACGGTATTTCGGTGTACCATTATTTTGAAATTATTGTACATTATTACTTATACGTATTACAGACAAAATTTAATGTTTATATATTATTATATTATTACTAATGTATAAATATTTTATTTAAACTACTATTTACTTATTATAACATTTTGTAAAAAAGTAACATTTTGAAGTTCATGAAATGTTATTTTTAAGGCAAATACACTTTTTATTTTGATACTTGGACTTACAAATACATTTTAAAAATCTTTGGCCAATTCTTGTGGATTGCATTTTAATCAACTCATTATACTGTTCATCAGATAAAAAACTAGTATTAGTGGCCAAGTTTAAAAAAAAAAAATTGTGATTTGTTATAAAAATTTAACTTCATATAAATTATATCCATAATTACAACACCATAACGAGACAGGAAAATGACGATATTGTAATAAAATTATTAGTACGTTCAATATTGCAGCTCAGAGTTATTATTATAGAAGTAAAAGAATCTTAATCTTTATTACGTTAAATCATTCACGCAGATTTATGATAAATAATATGTAAAGTTGATGGTAATAGGCGATGCTTCTTCTTCTTCTTCTTCTCAGCTTACCGGTCCGTTGAGGACCATTGCTGCCTTCAAGAGGTCTCGCCATTTATCCCTGTTGTACATCAGCTCAAAAGTTACACTATCTCTTTCAAGTCTCTGGATATCACATCTATCCACCGAGTTCTTGGTCTTCCTAGGGGCCTTGTTTTGTTAATTTTTTCAACAAGTACTTTTTTTATTAGTTGTCCATCTGCTCTCCAAGTGTGTCCAAACCACTCTAGCTGTTTGTTTCTAATAAACGTTAAGATATTTGGTCTTTTGTACAATTTCTGTAATTCATCGTTTGTTCTTCTTTCGTAGGTATTGGTTTCTTGGTTGAAGCGTGATCCATAGATATTCCGCTGTACTTTTCTCTCAAATATTATTAATTTCCTTTCATTGCCTTTTGTTATGGACCATGTCTCGCAAGCATAAGTTACAATTGGGCGCAGGTAGCTATGATATAGAAGAATTTTTGATGTCCTTGAAAGTAATTTTGATTTTAGTATTTTGACTATACTGTAATAACACCTATTTCCACACATAATTCTTTCATTCACTTTCTGGTGCATATTATTATTATTATTGACATTTATTCCAAGGTATTTAAAATTATCTATTGCTTCGAATTTCATGTTACTAATTAAAAGATCGTTTGTATTCTGATTATTTCTTGACATCATCATATACTTAGTTTTATTTTCATTTATACATAGGCCCATAGACTTACTTGCCTTAACTAGTTTCTCGGTTGTTTGAACAATTTCTTCTTTCGTTTTCCCTAATACTATAGGCGATGCTTAATTTTGTTTATTTTCATTATATTGCTTACTCCACGTTTGACATTATACATACTATCTAGACAAAGCTCGTATTATGTATATTTTCGAGTGATTTTTGACATTTTATATAATGCCTAGGCATTTTGCAAAATACCGGACTAACCGTATTGCCAGTAATATATATATATATATATAAATATATTAATTTTGTATTGAAAATTATAAATTAATTATCAATTATCTTTCTGTAGATTAGTAGTTTTCAACCTTTTTCGAATCGCGACCCCTCATTTTTTATTTTTTTTCTGTAATGCGACCCCTTCAACAAAAAAAAATGTTGTTTTATTCATCAAAATTTGATTTAATTACCAATAAAATATTTAAATGATAAACAATTTTGATAAATTTATGCTTAAAAATTTCACAAAATAAATAATTTACTTTTTTTTTTTTTTTTAAATAATATGGAAAAATCATCGCATCCATTATTTTTGGCAACCCCAAAACCTATGATTCGCGACCCCTAGGTTGAAAACCATTGCTGTAGATGATGAATAATTTTTCTCTACATCTCATATTATAATGGACTTTGCTACACTTCAAATACGTTCAGTAATCAACAGTACACTAAGAACCAGACTGAGACGCCCACCATAGTTTAATAGAATTGAGGTATAGTCTTATATATCTAATTGTTAAATCATCATACTGTTTTAATGATATTTTAATATTTTCCGTAGATCGCAAAACGATATAGAATCTCAACATTTGAGTAATTCAATAGGTAAGATATATTTGTTTTGTTTATTAATATCTGTTTATGTTATTTTAAAAATTATACTTCTGTTCAAAGATACAAATTCTGAAGAGACAATACCAAACATCCAACTGACAGAAACAGTACATACATTACATAAAGATAATATGCAGAGTATATTTCATCAACAATTGGTTTATAATATATATTAATTTTAACTCAATTGATGGAAGCAGATTAAGTGTCACTATATTATGTTTGTAGTTGCATCAAAATAAGGGTCCTATTTATAAGGTTGATGTTTAGTACTAAATGTCTGCGCACACATATGCATATATTATTATTCATTACTTTATGTGTTACATTATTTTAGTTTTATTTATTGTAGCTATAAATTTCCATTTTTAATTTTCAATCACTCATGTAAATTATGCCTCCTTCGCAGTTTTTTACCAATATATACCATATGAAAGAAAAAAAGTATATATATTTATTAATAAACTAGAGATTTGGTTTTTACATACTGTGTAGTTAGTTTTACATTTTATTCATTATCTTGTTTTCTTGATCAATTTCAATACCCAATCAATATTATGTACTTCTTAGTATTTACGTGTTATTTAGCTGTGCTAATCCATAACCAGAACTCGAATGAAAACAGATTAAATCCGTTGGAAGTGTCGGTTGGTTTAGAATTTTCTATAACGTCGTTTTCGTATTATAATCCTCTTCTTTTTACTTTGGAAACGAGTCGATAACTCAACCTAAGAAGAATGCCGGACAAAGAGACGGAGTCAGGATTCAGCAATAGTTGTTTTGGAACTGTGTTCATCAGAATGATGTACTCTTAAACTCTATCGGTATCGAAAAAATTCCCATCTTGAGGTCAATATTAGTTTTATCGAATTTAAAAAAAATGATGTGAATATTTTGCCCATAGCGTTTGGTATTCAATTGTTCATAATAACATAGGTCGAAAATCGAAGGAAATCTCTCGTTTGGGATCAATTCGATAGGGGCATTTATATTTATGGACCTATATAAACGTTAAATCGACGTTTGTATATATATATATATATTTAACAGATAGTTTTCAATTTTGTACTGCAAGCTCGTATAAATGTTTTGCTTTTAGCGTTAAAGTTTCGTATCCTGCAAACGGCTTTGACCTCGACTGGGTCGTACACAATATACTCGATCGGTACGAATATCCGTATCATCAGTTTTTTTGCTGCCTTTTGATACTTTTGGCTTGAAGAGGAATAGAAAGCCGCATTCCATATCCTTATAAAACACAAAACAACCGCAAACTATACTTTCTTGTTCTCGAGAATTACGCAAAAAAAAAAAAAAAAAAGAGGGGCAAGATACCAAAAATAAAATATTTCTTTTTTCCCGATCGAAACGTAATTCATTTATCAACATTTTGCGGCACTATAAAAAAACGTAAACCATCTAATTTTAAATAATATGGTATAATATTGAATTGCGAAGCTTTTGAATCGACTGATTTCGATTCAATCAATTTGAATGATTAAAAACATAATTGTGCAATATTATAATATAAATGTTAATGTTATTATATTAATTTATTACATTATTAATTATAATTAAGTATATAGTCACACATTTGAGGAGTATATGGTTGAAAACTTATGGCAACCAAGCAATGTGTATTATTACATAATCTCCTCGTGTGTTTTTGTCTTTATTTATGTAAAATATCAACTATATTAATAATAATTAAATATAATTTACATCAAATATGAAGAAACCCTATCATCAGCTGGAATTAATTGTGTATAATTATTACAATATTTAAATTTATTATTAATATATTTATGTGAATTGGTTAATAATATGATATCCACACACGTTTTTTAAGAACAATTTTCACTGATAGTTTTATAAAACAAAAAAAAAATTAATAAGTTGTACACCCGGGTCATTAAACATTTTAATCTTACATCTAAATTTATAAACTTTTTACTTAATTTTTTTTTTAACTCATAATATATCTATTTTGAATTTTCATCTCGGAATGGCAGTTACCAAAATAGTGTAAATAGGTATTACATTTAAGAATAGGCCTACACCGTATCACCCAAGACTAAAATTGTTTAAATCAGTATTGAGTTTAAATTTTAGACCAATTCTCTACTTCAATATCTGAACAGCATCAATAAGCTGCTATTTTTTATATTTAATAATGAATAACACTTTAACGGAGATGATTTTAGTTACAATAGAAAATAATTAATTAAGAATAATCTATTTTGTGTCAATAGGCTGTTAAATCAAGTACCATTCGTTGCGACCTCTCAGGCACTACTCAGAATTTCGCACCCAGGTCCGCAAACCCGTTCAAGTCCTCGGCAAGGTTACCTTCACCGCTCACGAAACACATCCGTCAAATACAGTAGTAAAAGAAATTACCTACGTATTTGGCCGTACAACGTTTATTCCAATATCCTAGGACAACAAAAATATCGTTGTCAAGTAATTATTTGTATTGACTTTAAAACGCTGATTGAAAAACGTTAGTTCTAATTCGGCATTCGTTAAAACGACACGCATTAGAATATTCTTTACTATTATTAACATTTTTTTCCGCGAATCGAAAAATGTTTATGTTCAAGAGTCATGAATACCTTACGACGCTGATGGCTAGCGGTAAGACATCGAAAGAAACCTTAAATAGATGCTGATTCGATGAAGAACCATTTCCACATTGGAATGATTCAAAATAACGGTTATATCTGCAGCTTATAATGGTACATTCTTTTATTCCAGGAAAAGGGGAAAAGAGGAAATGGGATGATTATGGAAACGAGACCATTTGGCAAAACGCTCCGAAAAGAATCTGCGTTGTGGACCGTTGGACGGAAACAAGGACCATCGATTCACTGACTGATCTTATGGGGTAAGTAAAAATATGGTCAGTTGCTGTAAGCTCATTACGGTTGTTGTACCTAGTACCATCGTCGTAAAAGTCGATAAAAATTAAATTTCTAGTATAGGTTAAGCATCTATAGAGCAATATGTGCGAAAGTCCATTACTTCAAAATCACGTAGCTCAAATCATATTACAAAAGACGTAATTACAGACAGTAGTTAATGGCATTATAAATTTGAACACTTTCCGGCACATCAATGTACTACGTGAAATATGTAAAACTTGATTCTACATAACAATTGATTTGTCCTTATCGGTCCGATACAGTACCGTCGTGCTCACGCAACATTGATACGATAATTATTATGAATCCCGTTTTATTATCTCTTCGTACATTTAGAACTGTTCGCGTGTATGAATATATAATTTTCAAACACAACCGAGTTTTACCGACTAACGTATTATGTTTATATTGTAGGAAAATGTTTCTGTCGGATTCAAAATGTCCGTTAAACTCCAGTACAACATGTCAGTGCCTCTCCCCGCACAATTGTCCGTGTCCGTGCCAATGTCCGATGGACACAACTGATCTTGTTAATGAAGGCGATTTTGATACGGACATGGTATGTCACTTTTCCCAGACCGAACAATGCTCTGATTTGGTTACGGACGGATGTCTTGGAACGGGCATGGGTAACCCCTATGTCCAGACCGAACAATCCCATCCGACTGCCAACGGTGGCTTCGATGCGGATATGGATTATCAGTACTCCCAGACTGAACAATCTTCGCATCTGGTTGCCGACGGATGTTTTGGAACGGACATGGGATATACCCTTGCCCAGCCCGAACAATCCAATCTGGTTGCTTATGGGGGTTTTGAAACGGGCATAGGTTATCCCTGCGTCCAAATCGAACAATTCCATCCGACTG